>NC_090024.1:167072777-167152777 GCF_037176765.1 Anolis sagrei
AGGAGGCATACAGATTTTTTTCATGTCATTTGGGACCTAATGATGTAAAGAGCATATAATATGTTTGTCTTGGATAATTGTATTGTTCACACATTATGTTACTTAGGTATTCACCAAAATTGGGTTTTGTTTTGTTTTTGTTTTTTTAGATCAGTTCTCCTAGAGTTGCTAATTTGAGTTTCCTTTTGATATCTCCACCTTAGAATGAAGACAGGATCTCATACAATAAAAATATTTTACATATAAAATAATAGAATGGAGCATCCTTCCATGGAGAGGGCTTTGTACGGACAGGGAGGCCATGGAAGAACACCTTGGTTTTATCGCTTGGAACAATCTCAAGCGATACAACCAAGGTACAGGTGGACTGACACAGTGGGAACTTGGGCTATAAGATGATGATGATGATGATGATGATGATGATGATGATGATTCATTTATTACCTGACTCTCCTTGGGGCTTGAGGCAGGGTACAACATGGTTAAAACAGCAAGATACAACAAAACTCTATTAAAATACATATAACAAATATTCACAGGTAAAATACAAATTAAAATAAACTGATTAAATGCAGGTTAAAATTCACAAGTTAAAATTGACTACATGGGCCTGCTGGAACAGATAAATCTTAAGCTGTATCTTAAATTTTGACAGTTTGTTTAGCTGTCAAAGCTCTTCCAGCAGGTTTTCCCACAGTCTTGGAGCATCCAATGAAAAGATTCCCTGGGTGACAGTTGCCAGTTGTGTTCTGATTGGCTAGAATAGATGCCCTAACAGAGGGCCTAAGTGTCTGGGATGGATTGTATGGGAGAAAGTGATCATTCAGGTATCACTGCAACAGAAGGCGGTTTGGCTTTAGGTATCACCTGAACCCAAACCATGTAGGGCTTCAAAGGTCAAAAGCAATACTTTGTATTTTGCCCAGAAACTAATTGACAATCAGTGGAGTGACTGTAATACAGGTGCAATATGCTCACTCCTGGATGATTCTATAACGAGAATTTTGAACTAATTGGAGTTTCCAAACCTGGCACAGTGGTAGCCCAAACTTGGCACAGTGGTAAAGTGCATTGTAGTCAAACTTTGAGGTTATCAACACGTGCACTACCATCTTTAGGTCCTTCAGGAAAGGGTGCAGCTGGCATATCAACCTAAGATGGTAGTAAGCAATCCTGACTGTCACAACTACTTGGGCTGACATTTGGAGAGATGCATCCAGGAGCACTCCCAAGCTGTGAATACTGTCTTTCAGGGGAAGTGTAACACCATCCAGAACTGGTTGACACATTTCTAACTCCAAGTCAAGACCCTTAATAGTAAGCACTGCTGTCTTCTCTGGATTAATTTTCAATTGGTTTTGCTTCATCCAGACCATTCTCCATGCATTCGTTCAGGCTGTTTTTAAAAGCATGGAGAAATACATGTGGGTGTAATCAGCATACAATAGCATTCCAAAAAAAATTTACTGAAACACAGACATGTAAACACAATATAATTTGCTTTTGAAGGCATTCTAGAGTGCCTGTCCAACCAAGCTTATGGTTAGGCAAATTAAAACTAAAAGAAAAATACAACCAAGCCAAAATATTTCAGGTCACAACGTCTTTAAGAAGAGCAGCCCTGGAGAGGTGATGGCCGTGTAGTAAAACACAAGATCAAAAAAGAACACAATTCTGGAAAACTTTACACTCTTTCCATTAAATTTTGTTATGTTTGGGGCTATTACAGTGGTTATCTTCCATACCAAAAAAGAAAAAAGATTTAAAAAAGGTTAAGAATGCTCATTCTAAGATCACCTCCTGCTGGCTGCCTTGTGAATGACTTTTCTTCCTGTTTGGTTTAATGGGGCCCATGTCTTGAACTTTTCTAAGGCTAACTGCTTGATTAAATAAGCAGTTGCCACATGGAAAGACGTGTCTGGTGTTTGTTTAATCTGCTTTTGTTTACAGTTGTAGCTGCACTTGTTTGTTTTTGCTGTTAACTACTGTGAAGTTGACTTTCACTTATGCTGACCCCACAAATGAGGGACTACAAATCATCCTACTGTCAGCAGTTTTGCTCAGATCTTATTGTGGTTTCCTTGACTGGATCAATCCACTAGGAATGCCGTCTTTTCTCACTGCCTTCTACCTTACCAAGCATTATTGTCTTTTTTAGTTTCTCATGTCTTCTTAGGATACGGCCAAAATATGATGGTCTTGGTTTATTCAATTTGGTTTGTAGGGAGAATTCAGGCTTGATTTTCTCCAGCACCCATTTATTTGTCTTTTTAGCAATTTATGGTATCTATACCATTCTTCACCATGACATCTATAAGGAATTGGCTCTCTTCCTTTCCTCCGAGCTGTCCAGCTTTCATAAAGGGCCCATCCAGACAGCCCTAAAATGCAGGACCTGTCCATGTTTTTACCGGGGGTATCCAAACGACGACACCGGTAAAAATGAATTAACCTACTAGGGGACCTGGGGGCAGGGGGACGGGACGGGACGAGGAGGCATTTTTCTCCTCACCCCCCTCTCCTGGCCTGTCATTTCCTTGTGACAGGAGGATGCAAGGAGGATCTTAGTGGCAGCCAGGTAACTTTTTTTAACTGTTAAAGGGTTATTTTGGGGGGGGGGGGTTTGGGCTGTTTGCATGCCATCTCAATTTTTAATGGGATGGCATGTAGTCACATTCCCTGGGAAAGCCCAGGTTTTGGGTGGTGGGACTAAAACCCATGCCAAAACAGGTTTTTAAAACACACCTTGAAACAAGTTTCACTCCTGTATGGAAGCGCCCAAACATATATAGAAGTAGAGAATATAATAGCAGAGACAATTCTAACTTTAGTATTTATTAAGAGATTTTTACACTTCAGGATTTTTTTTTAGTTGCTTCACAGCTTCTCATATGAGTCCTTCTCTTCTAATTTATTGATTACAGTCTCTTTCTTCAGAAATAATTCAAAGTCTTTATTATTTTCTGCATTTCTCACTGCATATATGGCAACTGCCTTTTTTTGCAGAATTTTGAGCATCATGCTTACATGGGAAATTAGCACAATGATCCTGTGGTTGCCACGATCCTTGGTGTCTCATTACTTGGGAATTGTACTTGTACTTGTAGCACATTCTAAAAGAACCTATATGTATGGGTATCACAGCATGCAAAATAGCTATCAATAAGTTTGTTACTGGAAACATGATATTACTAAATCAGATATTTTTTCTGTTGTGTGTCTTCATGTTATTTCCAGCTTATGGACACCCGAAGGTGAGCCTATCATGGGTTTTCTTGGTAAGATTTGTTCAGAGAAGGCTTGCCTTTGCTTTCCTATGAGTGTTACATGCCCATAGTCACCCAGTGGTTTTTTTTTTATGGCTGAGTGGGAATTCCAACCCTGTCCCCAGTGTCCTACTCCAACATCAAACCCATTAAACACACTGGTTTTATTTGCTTGAAATTATCAGTTGGACTCAAATTTCCTGTTCTCATTATCAGAGGGTACTTAAAATGCAAATTATCGATGGCTGATGTCACTCTACAATGGATATATCTTCAATTAATATTGGTCCTTATTGACTAACCAGCTAAAAATATAGTTGATTAAACTACTGATTTAGCATTCTGTGTGTGTGTGTATTGTAGAATCACAATACTCAAAAGAAGATAAGTTTGAAAAGGTGAGTACTCAATATTTAAATATATTATTACACTGGAGACTTAGCTGATTAGCCAAATAGGTGTGCATGTGTATGAACACACACACAGAGGTAGATAAAAGTGTAACACTGTAACGTTTTTAAAAGTATAACATTTTTAGATCTCTCAAAACTATTTTATTAAAACACCCAGCACCTTGAATGGGCAGTTGCCAAAGGGCAGTTGCCAAAACGACCACATTTACTATCCCACCCTTGAAAAACCTGTACGGTTTTCTGAAACCAGAAGTGTGTAGATGGTTTTAGCATGAACTATTTTCAATTTGCAAAGAAAAAACCCACATTCCAAAGGCAGGATCTACCGCACCCCCTTGGATGCTCCAGAAAGAGTTGGGTTTCCCCCTATTTTGGAACATTAAAAATGACCCAAATCCAAGACACTTACCACCACCACCACTCCAAATTGGCCATAAAACCATGTGGTTTGCCACTGGTGTGTAGGGATTAGAAATTGGTCCCTGCACCTGCCATAGTTCTTCACCTCTGTCTTAAATATATTATTTCTCCTGAACTGAACAAGTCTTTGGCTGGATCTATACCACCATATAATCCAGTTTCAGAATGCAGATTAACTGCTTTAAAATGGATTACATGAATCTGTTGTTGTTCATTCGTTCAGTCGTCTCCGACTCTTTGTGACCTCATGGACCAGCCCACGCCAGAGCTCCCTGTCGGCCGTCACCACCCCCAGCTCCCTCAAGGTCAGTCCAGTCACTTCAAGGATGCCATCCATCCATCTTGCCCTTGGTTGGCCCCTCTTCCTTTTTCCTTCTACTTTCCCCAGCATAATTGTCTTCTCTAGGCTTTCCTGTCTCCTCATGATGTGGCCAAAGTACATGAATCTACCCTGCCATATAAGACAATTTAATGAAGTTAATCTGCATTCAGAAACTGGATATATGGCAGTGTAGGTGGGGCGTTTGACTTCCCTATAGAGAGCAAATCTTTGAGTTGCAAGTAGTCGAAAGCTGTAATTATGTCCCCTCTCCCACACTGAGTCTTCTCCAGATTGATCAAATGTACACAGTTGTTCTGACTTTTTTCTCTCATAAGATATGGTTTCAGTACCCCTTTCATTTTCTGCCTCTGGCGCTTTTCAAATCTGCCTTTATTCTTGGTGCCCATCATTGGACACAGAAATCCAGAGCTTGGAGAGAAAAGGAAGAATGTTTCTACAGTGATTTACTAGTAGCGAGGACTAGAAAATGTGAGCAGCTGGAAAGGAAAATAGAGGATCTGAAGAGGTCACATGCAGGCTACAACTATGATCAAAAGCACATACTGCTTTAATATAGCTAGCACTACCTCTCACTTACGATGGAGCTACATTGTAGCATTAATGAAGTTTGCTACCACTTTAACAGCCATGGCCCAGTGCTATGGAATCATGGAAGTTGTAGTCTGGTGAGACAGGAACAGAGAAGGCTAAATATCTTGTAACCTACAGCTCCCATGATTCCATAGCATCAAGACATTATACAGTATTTAAAGTGCTGTCAATCTGCAGTAATTCCACAGTGTAGCTACACCCTTACTCTGTAGAGGGCACTGATACAGATTAACAATAAATTCTGTAAGAGGATGTAGGATCTTTTCTTGTCTTGAGCCAGATTGACATTTGGCGCACACACTTCAGGAGGAAGGACTACAAAACAGATGAGTGTCATCCCTTTCTCTAGAGGTGTGTTGGAGGAAATTGTGCCCATTGGGTGTCTTTAAAATTTTGGAGAACATGCTTCCGAGTTCCCCAAAATCACATCTGTACAATAATGGCTCTATTTTGTGAATTAGAAGTATTGAAATTCTATTAAACTGTCCAGTTGCTTTGAGTTCTTTGAGGGTATTTTATAATGGGGACAACCATAAAACAGCATAGAAAAGCACCCCAAGGCATTTTCTTCTTAAAATGTGATTTTCTTCTTTATATTCTGCCTTATCTCCCCAAGGAGGCTCAGGGCGGATTCCAGTATATACATACACAAACACTAAAGACAAACTTTCAAAGTCACAAAACAACCAAACCCAGGTGGTGCTCATCTCTGGCTCTGGGAGGTGGTGCTCATCTCCTCATCTCCATTTCTAAGCAGAAGAGCTTGCATTGTCCGTAGACACCTCCTAGGTCATTTGGCATGACTGTATGGAATGCCATTATCTTCCTGCCGAAGTGGTACCTATTGAGCTACTCACATTTGCATGTTTCTGAACTGCTAGTTTAACAGAAGCTGGGGTCAGCAAGTTCAGCAGCTCAGCGGTTTAGTTCATTGTGCCATCACGGTTGAAAACACCCGTAATTTTTTAATTTAAAAAATCAAAATGGCAGGGCCTTGGGGAGTAGTACTGGAATGCTCCCAAGGACTTCAAGGGATGTCCTAACGATGCGTAAGCAGTCTCTAAGATGCATGATTCCTGCCCATTTTAAGATGTAACCCACAATACAAAAATCCAAGTATATTTTAGAATAAGTAATGGTGACTAATAAGTAAGAGACTGCATGTTTTGGCCTGGGAAGAATGCAGAGACATGATTATTTTGGCACTTTTGCTCAGGTTTATGTTGATTTTAAAAATCGGGATTGAAATAATTATAACAAAGAATCCTGTTTCACATTAGAACCTTACATACCAGCTAGAAAATTGTGGCATTTCTCATAGTACTTTGATAAATCTTTAGCCACTAAGCTTACATTGAGGACCTTTTCCCATGGAAGTTTCTCTCAATTTTGCATGCTGGCAAAACAGAGTCCTATGGAGGCCATCCCATGATGCACGACCACTTCTGGTGGCTGCTAATGGGAATCTGGCTTGCCGGTGTGTAAAAATGGGGAGAATTCTCCCTTTTCAGGAGTCAGGTGTTACCCAACTCCTGATTGAAGAATGACAGGGGAAGAAGGAGAAAGCGGGGAAAGGATGTAGGATGCTTGGCAATTCCCAAAGACAGACCTTGCTGGGTAAGACATGTCCATACTCTTCCCAGTGCTTTCCCTCAGTTCCACATGGTTCTTTACTACCAGTGGGATAACACCCTCAGTAACTTGAAATCGGCTTAGGATTTAATGTGATCAGTAGTCAAGTCAAGAGTGAATTGTGTGGTACAATAGGGAAAATTGCTGTTTTGAATTATAATTCCCAGAAGTCCCCAGCTCATCATAGCGAGTAGATGTGCGGCCTAGATATTGATAAGAGCTTTGAACACATCCACAGTGACCACTGAAATCAGTTTCAAGCTACTATTGAAGAAAGTGGTTTTGTTGTGCATAGGAAATCTTGGAGCCAGTTTGAGTCCCATATGGTGACTACAGAAACCACAGAGCACCGATGTGCACCTTCTTTTGTGCGCTTTTGTGGGAGTTGGTTGTCTGGCCATCCATTTTAAACTAGCTTCAAAATGTATTTAATAGTCAGTGCAGATGGGGCTGTAGCAGCCTTAACCATATTTAGAATATTCCAACACTAGCTAACAATATCTATGAAATGTCAATGACTACCTCACATACTACAGAGATCTTCACATTGAGATCAAAATGGTAAGAGGAAGCTGCATGAGATGGTCCTTTCAGAGTTATGGTGTCAGGACATGCTTTTATTTGCTATATAACATGAAATAAAAATGAGGAGTTTCATAATTTTATATCATTATATATAGGTACGGCTCCAGTGGGAAGGTAACAGTGCTCCATGTAGTCATGCTGGCCACATGACCTTGGTGGTGTCTACAGACAACTCTGGTTCTTCGGCTTAGAAATGGAGATGAGCACCAACCCCTAGTCGGACATGACTGAACTTAATGTCAGGGGAAAACTTTTACCTTTACCTTTTAGATTATTATCTCAGGTAGGCTTATGGGAGTTTGCATGGCATAGAGGTTTAATCACTGACTATGACTCTGGACACTAGGTTTAATTTCTTATTTAGCCTTGGGAACCAACTGCACAACATTGGGCAAGTTACACAGTCTCACCCTAGAAAACCCCATGATAAATTCATGATAAATTCATAAATTGGAAAGAGCTTGAAGGCACACATCAACAAAAACAAAAGATTATAAGAATGGTTATGAATTTTCTGTTTGTTTCTTCAGAGAAGGTTTATTTCCATGAAATACAATTCTAAGCATTATGTAGACTGAACTATGATAGCAATTTGCGTCTCAGATCTTTCAAGATTGACTGTAATCCTTACTTACAACAGCTTAAGAAAAGTACCTGATATAAGGGGAGAGAAATAATACTTTAAGAAGTTAACGTACCTTGCCTGGAATTTGTGAAGGAAGAAAACACATACACAGAGATACAAAACATTGTTTAGTAGCTATTTCAAAAGATCAACAAATTGCGGAATGGATGTTGATCTCAACCAGACTTTGAGAGCTTCTCAAGTGAACTGTAAAACTAGCTCAGCGAGTGCCTCAGTGACTTTATGAGCCAATGCTATAAGCTAGGAGGTTGGCAGAGCACTGTGTGGCAATGGGTTGCAATGCCAATTTATGTTCACAACTATGAATTGTATCTCAAATCATTCAGAAACCCCTTTACTTTAAGGGGAAACAACAACAACTGTGTAGAAAAAAATGAATGGAGAAAAGGGACATGCCAAACCAGTCCTTGTGGTTCAAGTAATATATAGGATGGGTGACACCTAGTTTGACAGCATTATATGCAAAAGGGATGTGTGGTTTTTGGTAGACCACAAGCTAAATATAGATCAACAGTGTGATGCAGTGACTAAAAAAATCAAATACAATTCCAGGCTGCGGCAACCAGAGTACAGTGTATGGATCAAGAGAAGCAGTAGTACTATTCTAAGAAAAGGTAAAGGCTTTCCCCTGACATTAAGTCCAGTCATGTCCGACTCTATGTGTTGGTGCTCATATCAATTTCTAAGCCAAAGAGCCGGCATGGTCCGTAGACACCTCCAAGGTCATGTGCCGGCATGACTACATGGAATGCCGTTTCCTTCCCGCTGGAGTGGTGCCTATTGATCTGCTCACATTTGCATGTTTTTGAACTGCTAGGTTGGTAGAAGGTGGAGATGAGCAGCTCACGCCACTCCCCGGATTCGAACCTTCGACCTTTCGGTCAACAAGCTCAGCAGCTCAGCGCTTTAACCCACTGCACCACCAGAATACTACTCTATTCTGCTTTGATCACACTTCAGATGCAATACTGAAGCTCCCGATGGTGCAGTGGGTTAAAGCCCTGTGCCGGCAGGACTGAAGACCGACAGGTCGCAGGTTCGAATCTGGGGAGAGGCGGATGAGCTACCTCTATTAGCTCCAGCTCCTCATGCGGGGACATGAGAAAAGCCTCGCACAAGGATGAGAAAACATTAAAATCATCTGGGCATCCCCTGGGCAACATCCTTGCAGATGGCCAATTCTTTCTCAACAGGACACTCCTGACACGACAAAAAAAAAAAAGATGCAACACTGTGTCTAGTTCTGGGTACTACAATTCAAGAATTGTGAGTATTGCCGGAGGAGGGTGACCAAGTGAAAATCAAATGTTATGAAGAATAATCAACATTTTCCTATCTTTTTCACCAAAAAGGCTACAAGATATAGTCCATAATTAGGATAACTGAAATCTCCCTTATTCATGCTTGTGTGTGTATTTGCCTTCAAGTTGCTTGACAAAGTATGGCAATCTCATTAATTTCCTAAACTTTTCTTAGGCAAAGACTACTCAAACATGGTTTCCTCAGTTCTTTCTTCTGAAATATAGCCTAGTATTTGTTGGCTATCTGCCATCTGAGTATTAATCAGGGCTGACCCTACTGAGCTTTCAAAATCAGACAGGAACTGATGCCTTTCGGATTTATAGTCCACCCCTTAGATGTGGAATGCTTTAATTTGATAAGCCCAAATTTGGGTGTGGTCATAAAATGTATGTGTGACTAATAGGAGAAAAAATAAAATACCAGAAGTGACATGTAGTTTAGATGAATTGTTCCATAAGGTGTAAAGCAACTTGATGAAAAAGAAGCCAGCTGAAATGTCCTCTTCAGCACAACTATTAAAGGCATATGATAGCTGTCTTCTTTTTTGATTTGACCATGCTAGTGGAGCATTTATGCCAATCCCATCAATTATGATTCTTCTTAATATATTTCCACCCATAATTGTGACACTTGTTCTTGTTTTCATTAGTCAATGCTATTCATATATTCTCATTATGTCAGGCTGACCTTAGTCAACTTGTAGAGATCTCTTTAACGTACTCTCTGTAGTATGTACTTAGATACCGGTAATTGAGGTCAGAGGTCTGTTTACTCAGGTGCAGTAAAAGAACTAAGACTGGGCTATTTTGTCTGAGCCAAAGTTGCCTAAAATGATATATTAAGGACATCTATGAATAGCCTGGGAAATGTGTTTGAGTGGCATAAATGTGTTTCTAGGGCAGGGACCCATTTTTAAATTGGGGGAAGGTTAAACATTAGTGGGTGGGTTGTTATTAGTTTTCTCTACTTGCAGGTAAATGCTAGAAGAGGACAAATCACTTTCCCCATCCATTATCATCCAAATATGAAGACTTCTACAAATACAATGTGTACATGCATTCAGTGGAGCTTTCACCCTGGTAAGTGTTCACAGGATAGATTTCAGGTAGCCTTTATTATTCCTATAAGGGATACCACCCTTCTACATTGCTATCTACTTTGAACTGGATTATATGGCAGTGTAGACTCATATAATTCAGTTCAAAGCAGATAATGTAGATTACCTGATTTGATAATCTTGATTATTTGGCAGTGTAGAAGGGGACTTAGTGCTTGATCTTTTTGTATGCTATATTCCTGAGGAAGTTCAACTACATGGGAGCCTTGCTGGTCTAGGTTTGACAAACCATTGTCAAACCAGTCCGCCCACCACCCATTCTGGGTGGGTGCAACAACACTGTAGAATTAATACAATTTGACACCACTCTAAATTGCCATGGCTGAGTGTTATGGACTCATGGGGGTTGTAGTTTTAGAAGGACTTTAGCTTTTCGTATTGACTCAGCAAATTACAACTCCCATGATTTCATAGCATTGACCCATGACACTCCTCAGATTTCAGCTGGACACACCAAGGTCCATAAAAATAAACCCCTAAACCTGTAGAAGACACTTGCAAGGCATTATGAAGACATTTTTCCCCTTTGAATGAGGCAAGAAAAAGTTGTCACAACTGTAAATCATCCCTAATTTCCCAAGTTATGCAAATCCTATGGTAAAATATGTGAACATCAGAGAGCATCACATAGATGCCACCTACCAGGTGCAGCAACCCTTCAGATAAAGTTCAAGTGGCCAATAACCTTTTGGGTCTCGTTCTGAGTGGCCTTACAACTCAAACATGCAGGCACCCTATTAGTCATCAAGTTTTTCTACTGGTAACAGACAATGCTGAACAGAACTTCCCATTTCAGTAGTAAGAAAACCAAGTGCATGCTGGGCCCCTCCCTATGTTTTTTCATGCACAAGGGACATGCCCAACCCTTCAGTGAAGGCATATGGCTGTCACTACTGAGTCTATAGTCAGTCACTACTGACTTTTCAGCCACATGCCTTCACTGAAGGGTTGGGCATGTGGCTAAAAAGTCAGTAGTGTCTGACTATAACCTTGGAACTTGAATGTGCAGAGTTTCTATGCATTATCCCTCCGAGTTGCATAAGACTACTTGCAAAACATCCTTCACCTTGTACAACATGCTCATTTATAAGTGTACACTGACATATAACCCAGTTCTGGATTTTATATGGAAGTGGAAGGGGCCTCAGACTGGACCTACACTGCCATATAAGCCAGTATCTGATCCCAGATTATTATTTCTTTATTTCTTTCTTTCTTTATTTATTTATTAGATGCACTTATTGACCGCCATTCTCAGCCCTTACGGGCGACTCATGGCGGTGTACAGTACACATAAAAAGACAGTTACAGAGGCCAGTATCAACAACATATTTCCAACATTTCTAAATTATCTGCTTTGAATTGAATTATATGAGTCTATATAATCTGGGATCAGATCCTGGGATATAGGGCAGTGTAGATCCAACCATATAATTCAGTTCTAAGCAGATAATCTGGGATTGGAAGCTGGAATATATGGTCTCTTCCAGACAGGGCCAAATCCTAGGAGGAACTGGGCTATTTAATCCCAGTTCCTCCTGGGATTCAGGCCCCACAACAGCCACAATCTGTATTTTGTATTTTGTAGAAGGGGCCTGAATTATCAAGAGACTGGGGCTCTTCCAAACAGCTACATAACCCAGAATATCAAGGTAGAAAATACCACAATATCCGCTTTGAACTGGGTTATCTGACCCCACACTGTCATATATGTTGCACCTCAGAATAGATTCACCTTGCTGAAATCACCAGAACTGCACACAGATTGAAGTCTTTGTAGTTTTTTAAAAAGTAAAAGATGAAAAGTTTAAAAAGCAAGTAGCGTTCCAAAGATCAATGACACATAGCACTATAAAGCAGAATTCCAAATGGCACCAACAAAACAAAGTCCCATGAGAACATGACAAAATCCCAAGACCATGGACACAGGAACACGAGCACAAGCTGCTTGGTTGAGCGAGAAGTTGCTCTGACAAAGGTTTGTTTTCAAACACACTGCTTAATACCCTTCGCAATACATGAAAGCATTTCTTTGGCCTCTGACCTCCTTCTTGTTGGCTATTCTCACAGTCCTTCGAACTCTGAATTCCAAATGGTCAGCCTGATCTAAGGTTCCCATTTCATCAAGGTCAGACTGCTTGTTAGTGTTGGCCTGGTTGCCTTCCTGCCTACTATCAGGCTGAGAACTGTCCTCCTTTTCTGAGTCAATTTGCACCTGGCTAGCTTCAGTATCAAAAACATCATTCTCTGCTGTGGGAAACTGAACTTGCACACCCTGTTCCTCATTGTCTACAACAGGAACACTTTCGACCTGTATCCCATCATCCTCGTCAGAGTCGCTCTGAGACCCCATCTGAGTCACAACACTATCAGTCTGTGTCTGTGGTTCCAGCTGAGTCACAACAATATATTCCAGTTCAAAGCAGAAAATGTGAGATTTTATTAGCTGTGTGGAAGGGGCCAGAGAATCTGCTGCATATTCAACTCCCTATTTGAACAGTCTGAAGACCTTGTTGCTCTCTCTACATTTGAACGTGTATTTTACAGTTGTATCCAGTTGGGCGCTTGTTTTTGATATACTGATTACTAATACATTCTGTATGGTTAATTTATAATTGTTTGAACTTTATTATTGTTATTGTGAAATGGCTTTGTTTTTGGTTATGTACATTCCTTTTCCTTCTTTCTACCCCAATTTTACTCTCCCCTGTGTACTTTTTTCCTAAAGGGATTTATGTCATGAAGCTACTATCTCATGGCAGTTGTGTGAACAGTGATAGTGGATACATGCTAGCATGTGTGCCCTCATTATTGAACATCTCACAATTTGTGCAATAGCCATTATTCTCCATCTGAGATCCCACAACCATACGTTTGCATACCTCTAAATCAGCCTTCCTGCAATTCCACTTTTTAAAATGATAATTTTAAAGCAATTCTTGCAGTTTTGCCAGTGGTTTATTTTTTAAGCTAAAAGCACTGCAAATTCTGGAATAGCAAGGGGAATTGTTGGGCGGAATCCTGCCCTGTAATGTCACTCCAGAAGTGGTACACCCCATTGGACAAGGTAGGAGACAAGAAGGTGGTTGAATTGGCAGCTATTGATATGTTTTTCCCATCAATACGGCCATGGCTTAACTGCTGGGGAGGCAAATTGGCAACGAGATGTACACAGTGTTAGGCAATAGGGACCATCACCAAAGGGGACAACCCTGCTTCAGTGATGGTTTTCCTTGCCCGATAAAGTCCTAAGTGCCTTGGGAGAAGTAAGAGGCCATTGTGTGCGTATATGTCTACCTACCTACCTATCTATATCTATCTAATCTCCTTGTTAAAATCAAGTTAAAGCACAAAAAGATATATTTGAACTCCCCAGCTCTTTCCATGTGACCACCAAAAGTAAACTCTCACATTTAAAACTAATGCTACTTGTGGCTTATGGAGGAACATTGTTATCAGATTATAGTATGGAGGGAAGAAATGGGTTAGCATAGGAAGAGATGGATTAGCTAAAGATTCCCAATTTATTCTGGACCTGAAGTGATATTGGACCAATTTGATCAGGGCATAAACAGGAAAATGTTGATTCTGTTATTATCAAGAAATACTGCTTTATGTATTTCCCCTTAGCCAGTGGTTCTCAACCTGGGGTCCCCAGATGTTTTTGGCCTACAACTCCCAGAAATCCCAGCCAGTTTACCAGCTATTAGGACTTCTGGGAGTTGAAGGCCAAAAACATCTGGGGACCCCAGGTTGAGAACCACTGCCCTTAGCAAACAAGATGGTTCCAAAAAACCAATAGTGGTAACAAAAAGCAATGCAGAACTAAAGCTCAGTATTTATGGATTTCTTTGGAATAGTGTGTGGTTATCATGATAGTGTCTGAAAAAAACTTACTGCAACTATTATTATTATTATTATTATTATTATTATTATTAACTTTATTTGTACCCCGCTAGCATCTCCCGAAGGACTCGATGCGGCTTACACAGGCCGAAGCCTCAGAGACACAATACAGTAGAAACATAACACAACAATAGTAAATAAAGCAAATCAAATAGTTAAGCAAAATAACAACAACAGTAATAAAACATCAGGACACTTTAAAACTGGGCCGGCCAGCGCAATGGGGTACAGGGTTAAAAGTGCTGGAGTGGCAGGAGGAACATAGGATTGAAATAATTCGGTGTGCAGTAATATTAATTGTACTAAAGTGCTTCTAGGACTTGGGATGGGGGGTTCCTAATCTGAGAAGGCACTTAAATCACTGCCCCCCCCCCTTTTATGGTGAACAACTAATTTTATTAGGAAAACAATGACTACTTGCAGGGAGCGAGAGACCCTGCTCTCGCTCCCGTCAATTGCGCAAATGCGTCTAGCGGGGACGAGAGACAGGGCCTTCTCGGCTGTGGCCCCTCGCCTATGGAACACACTCCCAAATGAGACAAGATCTGCTCCCTCCCCTCCTGGTTTTTAGAAAGAAATTAAAATCATGGCTTTGGGACCAGGCTTTCGGACAGTAGATGTTTGTGGAGTTTAAAGGACATGGACTAGAATGACAATACGATTGGCGAGACTGTTTTTATTATTTATTGTTTTAATGATTGCTTATGTACTGTCTAATTATGATTTATGTTTAATTGTGGTTTTATTATTGTGGTTGTTATGGTTTGGCATCACGTCAGTGTCCAATGTATGGCACTGAAGTTTTGTCAGTTATGTGTAAACCTCTTTGAGTCCCCCTAAGGGTGAGAAAAGCGGTATAGAAATACTGTAAATAAATAATAAATAATTAAATACTTGTAATTGATGATAACTACCAATGATGCTGATGACAGAATTCCCAACCTTTATATGCCTAAACTGACTAATGACTGGTTTTTGTTGTTGTTCTTGTTTATTCGTTCAGTTGCCTCCGACTCTCATGGACCAGCTCACACCAAAGTTCCCTATCAGTCATGGACACCCCCAGTTCCTTCAAAGTCAAGCCAGTCACTTCAAGGATACCTTCCATCTATCTTGCCCTTGCTCTGCCCCTCTTCCTTTTTCCTTCTATTTTCCCCAGCATCATTGTCTTCTCCAAGCTTTCCTGAATTCTCATTATGTGGACAAAGTACTTCATCTTTGCCTCTAATATCCTTCCCTCCAGTGAGTAGTCGGGCTTTATTTCCTGGATTATGGACTGGTTTGATCTTCTTGCATTTCAAGGCACTCTCAGAATTTTCCTCCAGCACCACAGTTCAAAAACGTCTATCTTCCTTTGTTCAGCCTTCCTTATGGTCCATCTCTCACATCCATAGGTTGCTATGGGGAATACCATTGCTTTAACTATGTGGATCTTTGTTGGCAGTGTGCTGTCTCTACTCTTCACTATTTTATCGAGATTGGTCATTGCTCTCCTCCCAAGAAGTAAACGTCTTCTGATTTCCTGGCTGCAGTCTGCATCTGCAGTAATCTTCACGCCTAACTGGTTTGCAGACTTCCAATTCTTTTGCTTTTCCACACCTTCTTTCAGCCTCATTCTAACCTCCATGCATTTTTTCCATCTCTCTCTCTAGAAAATCACATGTTTCATTTTGCACAAGTGTTGGTAAATAAACCGGGTTTTTATATGATTTACCAAAAATACTTTGCTCTTTTCCATTCTCTGCTGGACCTGATGTGGGCAGCTGGGCCTGGTGCTGGTTCTATGTCTGCCTTGCCAATTTTTTACTTGGCTTGAAAAATCCAAGTAATTAGTGCTCATTTTAATCAGATCTAGTTCAGACTTTGGTGCTTTTCCTTGATTTGTCTGTGCACGATTCTTGTGATAAAACTGTGGTCTTATTCCTGTGACATCATATACATGCTGATCCTTTCGGCATCATAACAATCAAGTAACGAACATGCCTTTATGAAATGACTTAGAGGCAAATGAAATGTTGACGGATGCATAAACTATCACGAGATCCAATTCTATATTTAGGTTCATTTCGCATTTCGTTTTGACAATCTTGTGTCAAAACTCAAGGGATCTTTCAGATATGAACATTTTTCCTACATGGAAGAAATCTCTGAGTTGGAAAATACAAGTACACTGTCACATTTGCAATGTGGTGTTGAGTATTTATTTGCCACAAGAGCGCAAAAGGATAAATAAATAATGAGAGTTCTGTAGACATATATAGCAAGACACAAACCACAAAAATAAATAAGATAGCAAAGACTTTTCACAGAACCAATCTCATGTGTTTTTAAAATACTATAGAGACTGTGTCCTGATGTAACAAATATCATGTCTAAAGCTTTCCTAGCAGTGCAACAATTTACGTGTTGTCTACTAAGAAGTAAGTCGCATTGAATTAAACATGTATATGTATGTATAGGATTGCAGCCTAAGTGACCGCAACTGATATGGAAATACTTTCATATGCTATCCTTGGATTGATAGCAGGAATGATAGAAGGTTGCTGACAAGCTCTCTTTGCCTGACCTTTTCAAATCTGGATACATACTTTTATATAGGATAAATATTACATGTTGGCCATTCTAAAGAAATGTCCCACCCATCCTAAAATAAAAGTCTCTTAGCTTTTTCTTCACATGCAAAATATCTTTGAAATACACATATGAATGGCTCAACATTGTTCCTTAAGACCAAAATAGTCGTTTCTGGACTTCTGGCTCCAGAGGCAAGAGGGGGGAAAATACTATTACTGGCGAGCACAATGTACAAAAAGGAAGGGGATTCAATTTTAAAGAATGCTTATGGCAATGAAAAAATATAACTAGGAATGTGAATCCATTCATTGAGGCCTTAACACTCATTTGTTGGAGACGGAGGGGGCAGTGGGAACCTAACGCCACAGCCAATTGGCATGTGTCAGGCAGTGAGAGGTCAAGTGCTGGCAGTGTGTGTGTGCACTACTCCTAGACTTTGTTAAAATGATGGTATTAAACAGAAGTTACATCTGGGGTCAAGTGACCGCAATAACAAGGGACACCGTGAGCCCTCAAATCATTCCCAGTGATGGAAATGACATAGAACTGACATAATATCTGAGGTGAGATGAAACGGAAATCCTCAGCAGCTGAACACTTCACCTACTGATGAGTTACCTGACCCTAACCAATCTTATAATCATATCTATGTCAAGGGGGAAGTTGCATTTCCAGGAACAAAAGGCAGAGTTGCAGTATTGTCTATATAGTTTTGGCTCTGTCTCTGCTACTGGAATTATGTTGTTAAAAGTTTCAATGCTGTTTTAAACCATTCATATCAATGTCTTGCTCACCAACACATACACATGCCCCAAATCGGGCTTCACTTTCCAGCATATGTGTCTCTTTTTTTTCCTCTTGCACTTTTCAAATAAATAAATAAATACTGTAGGCAACTTTAAATGCTTAATTGAATAGGTCGTTGTTTTTAAACACTTATGTTCTGAATCTTGTTGGTTCTGAATTAAGTTTCCTGACTTGTCCATGCTTTGATGTAGGAAAGTAGATTTTGTTTTTTTTGCCCCTAATTACATTCTACAATTTAAAATTATGAAATATTTTCTTCTACATTTTCTCAGACATTTTATATATTTATTTAAGAAAGGACCACCATCTCTCTCAGGGATGCTGTGGCTTAGACTTGATAGTTACCAGTGTTCCTTCTTTCTAAGATCTGATGATAACGATGATGATGATGATGATTATTATTATTATTATTATTATTGGCAAGAATAATAGTTGTAATACTAAACATATAGGCCAAGATTCGAGAGCAGCTACTTATTTAAGAATACTTAAATTAAATAAGTATACTTATACCTGCTTGTCCAGTTTTGATGGATTCATTTCAATTGGTGAAACCCGAGGATGTGGACAAGATACTTGGAGGAATGAGGCCAACCACATGCATCCTGGACCCCTGCCCATCCTGGCTTCTAAAGGAGGCCAGAGGGGGATTGGCTGAGTGGTTAAGGTGGTGGTTAATGCTTCCCTTCGGGAAGGCAAGATTCCAGTGAGCTTAAAACAAGCTATAATAAAACCGCTATTGAAAAAACCATCACTGGACCCCACTAAATTGGACAACTATCGGCCAGTTTCCAATCTCCCCTTTTTGGGCAAAGTCCTGGAACGTGTGGTGGCCTCACAACTCCAGGTATTCTTGGTAGACACGGATTATCTAAACCCGGCACAGTCTGGCTTTAGGCCGGGACATGGTACCGAGACAGCCTTGGTCGCCTTAGTGGATGATCTGCGCCGGGAGCTCGACAGGGGGAGTGTGTCCCTGTTGGTGCTGCTGGACCTCTCAGCGGCCTTCGATACCGTCGACCACGGTATCCTTCTGGGACGCCTCGCGGGGATGGGTCCTGGAGGTACTGCTTTGCAGTGGCTCCAGTCATTCCTAGAGGGTCGATCTCAGAAGATGTTGTTGGGGGACACCTGTTCAACCCCACAACCATTGTCTTGTGGGGTTCCTCAGGGCTCAATATTGTCTCCCATGTTGTTTAACATCTACATGAAGCTGCTGGGGGAGATCATCCGGAGTTTCGGGGAATGGTGTCATCTGTACACAGATGATGTCCAACTCTGTCACTCCTTTCCACCTGCTACTAAGGAGGCTGTTGAGGTCCTGAACCGGTGCTTGGCCGCTGTGACGGTCTGGATGAGGGCGAACAAATTGAAATTGAATCCAGACAAGACAGAGGTACTCCTGGTCAGTCGCAAAGCCGAACAGGGCATAGGGTTACAGCCTGTGTTGGATGGGGCCGCACTCCCCCTGAAGACGCAGGTTCGCAGCTTGGGTGTGACTCTGGACTCATCGCTGAGCCTGGAACCCCAGGTTTCGGCGGTGACCAGGGGAGCATTTGCACAGCTAAAGCTTGTGCACCAGCTGCGCCCGTACCTTGGGAAGTCTGACTTGGCCACGGTAGTCCACGCTCTGGTTACATCCCGTTTAGACTACTGCAACGCTCTCTACGTGGGGTTGCCTTTAAAGACAGCTCGGAAGCTCCAACTAGTCTAATGCTCGGCAGCCATGATTTTAACAGGAGCGGAGCACAGGGAGCATACAACCCCCCTGTTGCGCCAACTCCACTGGCTACCGATCTGCTACCGGGCTGAATTCAAAGTGCTGGCATTGGCCTTTAAAGCCCTAAACGGTTCCGGCCCAAGCTACCTACCCGACCGCATCTCTGCCTATGAACCCACCAGGACTTTGAGATCTTCCGGGAAGACCCTGCTCTCGATCCCGCCTGCTTCTCAAGCTCAGCTGGCGGGGACGAGAGATAGGGCCTTCTCGGTGGTGGCTCCTCGGCTGTGGAACGCCCTTCCTATGGACATTAGACTAGCACCATCTCTAATGGTATTCCGCAAAAAAGTGAAGACCTGGCTGTTTGAGCAGGCGTTCCAATAATTAGTGCAATGATTGGTTAATGAACACTGGAATGGAACAATGGATGACGAATCTGGAACATGTTTTTGATGACGAGACGACAGTGAATGGGTATTGTAGTAACTGTTTATTAACTGTGTAATGTGTTAGGTTGTTAACTGTTTCTATACTGTAGCACTGAATTTTTGCTGTTCGTATTTGTTGTGAACCGCTGTGAGTCGCCTTCGGGCTGAGAACAGCGGTATATAAGTAAGGTAAATAAATAAATAAATAAATAGCCCCTCCTCGCCTGACTCTTCCCTACCCAAATTTTCACTTACCAGGCAGCAGCTGCTCCAAGCAACGGGAGTCTATTATCATATTGATCAGGATGAGGGAACACCTTTCCATCTCTTTCTCCAGTGAGACCAGAATTGTGATGACAATTCTGCCTCTATTGAGAGTGACTCCAAAACACCAACACTATGTTCTCCATTGATAGGAGAACAGACTCCATTGCTCTCAGCTACTTCCGTAAGTCAATACTAGAGGACTTTTATGATCCTATATACGATATTCCCTACACTACCAAATATATGGGGATCATGAATGCAGATTGGTTATAAAACTCTAGGTTATCCATCTATACCTACGATCATAAATTCCAATCATAATTTTGTGACCAATACAGCTTCCAGTGGTGTGAGTTCTGCATAGTCTAAAACTATTTTTTTTGGCTTAACCATCTTCAGAATTAACCAGGGCCATCATTAACCAAACCACTCATTTTGAACATCTTCAGCAGGGAGCTGTCCATTCCTCCATGTTTGCCTGAGCACTCTTTTATATAGGCAAGATGAACAACTCTGTTATGTGATGACTGATATATCTAAGGACTTGCAGATGAAATTGAAATAGATTATGGCCTAAATCCTATTGATTAGATTCAACAAGACTGTATCTACTAAATTCAATGGATATTAAATGATGGGTCAACAGGTAGGTAAAGTCCATTGATACAATTCTAGTTGAAATTAGCAATAGCATTCCGCTTATTCTGAATGATATAACATGGATGGTTCACAAGACCTTGGGAAAATTACTTTTGGTACTACAACTCCCAGAACCTGCCAATCCCTCAGATTTCAAGCATCCACTTTATTCCCTGATAAGTATGTATAGAGGATGTAGCCCATGTTGCATTCACTTTAGAAGGAGTATACATTATTTCTTTGTGGGAAAACATTTACTTTAACAGTGTTAAATGTAACTGTGACACTCTTGAGTTATAATGGGGGTGGGATCAAGCCTCAAAGAAGATATTTTAAATAAATAAATAAATAAATAAATGTTCCTTATCTTATGTGTAGAAGTGTGAAAAATCAGTCTCTACAGCATTCACCCAAAGGCTACTATCATTTGGTAAGCAGTGTCAACGAAAATAATCCATAATAAAATAAAGTAAAATACAGTCTGCTTTTAAACCACTTTGGAATTATAACAAACCATTTATAGAGCAGATCTATTGATAATCCTTTAAAATTAATGGCAAAGAACATTTTGAATCACTAATAAATGAGTGTGCAGTTTTCTAGCTGCCACATCAAACAACAAAGAGCATGATTATCTTCCTGTAATTATATTACTATATCCTTTGGATTTTATTTCAGTAACTCAACTACATGTGAAATCATTTTTCTCCATGCATCAGTTCTGCGGGATGGGGCTAAACAGAGGTATCAATAAAGTACAGATTGTCATCATTTCTGGGGAGTACAGCTCAGTCATTTACTTTACTTGGAAGAAATTCTTCTGAAATAAAGGGGTTTTCCCCCAGGATGAGAGCAGTGAATGCAAGCTATAAGCCTAACTAGCAAAGATGTCAAAGAGTCAACTGAGCTAATGTTGGGCCAGCTGAAGCTATGGCCAGTTCAAACACTGCCTAAATGGACTACTAGAAATTGCTTAGGTCTAGCTTTGTTCTAACATTGTGACTGTATCCCTTGACTGGAAATATGGTTTTGGCACAACATGATTCTCTTCTCTCCTTATTCCTTCTATTTATGGGTTGTTGGGTTTTTGTTTTTGTTTTTTGCTCTTCTGTGGACAGTTCTTAGCTGCCAGAATACTTGTTCTAGTACAGGGCCCGGGGGCCGGATATGGCCCTCCAAGGTCATTTAGCCGGCCCTCGCTCAGGGTCAACCTAAGTCTGAAATGATTATTAATGATTAGAAAGCACACAGCAACAACAACAATCCCATCTCATCAGCCAAAAGCAGGTCCACACTTCCCATTGAAATACTAATAAGCTTATATTTGTTAAAATTGTTCTTCATTTTAATTATTGTATTGTTTTTAAGTGCTTTTTTGCACTACAAATCAGATATGTGCAGTGTGAATAGGAATTCATTCCTGCTTTTTTCAAATTATAATCCAGCCCTCCAACAGTTTGAGGGACTGTTCTGGCCCTCTGTTTAAAAAGTTTAAAAATCTGGCCCTCTGTTTAAAAAGTTTGAGTAGATGTTCTAGTAGATGCCTCTGTCAACAGATCTCTGAATAAAAAGCATTTTGCTGTCAGTTAAAGCTATCCCTGATCCTCACTCTCAATAGTTGGCTGAACCTTTCATTAGGATAGCACTGTTGTGTGAATAACAGCAGCCTAGAGAATAGTTGTGGAAATCATCATCTAAAAATGATGAGGCATCTTCTCATCAGCAGTCCCTATGAAAGTACAGTACTTTGATGGAAGGGTAGCCCCATCCTGCAGAGTCATGGGATATGTAGTTTGCTGAGGCACTATACCTCTCTGTTGTTGTTGTTTATTCATTCTGTCACTTCAGACTCTTCGTGACCTCATGGACCAGCACACGCCAGAGCTCTCTGTCTGCCGTCGCCACCCCTCGCTCCTTCAAAGTCAAGCCTGTCACTTCAAGGATAACATCCATCCATCTTGCCCTTGGTTTGCCCCTCTTCCTTTTTCCTTCCATTTTCCCCAGCATCATTGTCCTCTCCAAGCTTTCCTGTCTTCTCATTATGTGGCCGAAGTGCCTCATCTTTGTCTCTAATATCCTTCCCCCCACTGAGCAGTCGGGCTTTATTTCCTGAAGTATGGACTGGTTTGATTTTGTTGCGGTCTGAGGCACTCTCAGAACTTTCCTCCAACACCACAGTTCAAAAGTGTCTATCTTCCTTCACTCAGCCTTCCATATGGTTCCGGTCTTGCATCCATAGGTTACTACAGGGAATGCCATTGCTTTAACTATGCAGACCTTCGTTGCCAGTGTGATGTCTCTACTCTACACTATTTTATTGAGATTGGTCATTGCATTCAGCTCTCTACTGAATCTTGTAGGTATCTAATGAGATTATAACTCTGATTTCTGAAGTTCAAATGATTATGCCACCTGTTTGATGCCCCTGTCCCTGTTCTTTCCAAGCTTTCAAATCTCTCCTCTATAGAGAATACCTCCATTTCATCATTTAGCTCTCTTGAAAATGAAATATAAACATTAAATTCGAACCACATACATGTGGGCCTTTCCCCTTTCTACACTTTCTCACACAAACACACACACACACATCCTGATCAGATAGTATTTGCAATATTTTTGGACAAAAGTCCACATTGAAGCCATTTCTCAGTTGAATCAGCATGTATTCAAATCAAAGGGGAATCAAGACAGGCGGCATTAGTTTGTTGCTTGTACCTGTCAAAGCTCCAAAGAGATTAAGCAGCTGACCCCTTCATCCCTAACATTGCTCCACAAGAGACGTTTCTGTCACTATTTCTGCCACTTGGCTTTTGAAGATGCCACAAAGCCTGGGGCGACCTCTGCTACATTTCAGTCTTGTTTATTGATTTCTGACCCAGTGCTTAATAGTTTTCCCAGTCTCCCTGAATGGCTTTTGTAAGCAATAGGGTTTGTACATCTCCTCGATCAATACCTTTTATATTTACAATAAAATTGAAACTGCTTCTGCTGGGGGTGCAGCCCGGCATTTGTCATCCTCCGGCAAGGGAAAACTATGTCATTATCTGAATTAAAACATTTATTTCTGATTAAGAGAGTGTCCTATCTCATTAATTTTTCCCTTTCCAATAGAAAGGGAATAGAATCTTATTGATTTTTGCACTTTTACACATCTCCACTGCTGGGAAGATAATTGAGAAGTTAGCCAGAATAAATGAAGTTTCAAGTCTAGCGGGCCAGCCAATACCTTCCAAATTCAAGGTGTTTTTATGAAGCTGGATTTTAATTTGTTGGCAAGCTGAAGCAGTGGGACTTCTTCTGCTGAGTAAATTGGATTAAGAGTAGAGTCTCCTTGAAGCATGTCTTGGTGAATGCTGAGGGGCTCATTCCCCTAAGACAGCAACAGACTTGCATTAGATTTATGTTAAGACAGCTACCAAATTGCCCTCCTTCAAAACTCAAACTTGTTCCCGGAAGCATGGATTAGTTGACCAAAAGCTTGCTAAATTAAGTTCTGTTCATAGTATCTCTAGTCTTAAAAGACAACTGAAATCTAATCAGAAGTTGAACTAGACCTTTAGAATTTCCACATCCATTGATCACACTTTATTATAAATAATGGGATTAAAGCCAAGCTTCATTAGAAACAACTCCCTCCCTCCAGAAACCTTTCTATTCCATCAGCATTAGCAATTATACTGTGGAGTGTCTGGCTCATTTTGCTACTTTTCATAAATTAATGGCTTATACTGCTGTGTTTTGGGACATGGAACATTCTGCTATTTTTCATACTCTGATATGGACAGAGCAAGTTCATAATTACAGATTAAAAACTATGTCTCCTTACCTGTATCCTGTGAAATACTGTGTGCATATATGTCTATATAATCTTAGAGGCATGTGTGATGCAGGGTTTCATTTGGAACAGGGTGCCCCAAAACATAAGTAGAATTTTAATGATGAATCTAACATTAACCTTTTGGTACATCTTTATAAAATATTCAACTACTTTCTAAAAGGTTTATGTTTCATTTTTCTCTGGTCAAAACAATTATCCAAGGTAAATAAAACCCCATAGGTAAATATGACAACTAGGTAAAGTTTTCAGAAACTTGATATAAGCTAAATGTGTTCTCTTTTGTTTCATCATTAGCTCTTGTATCATTAAATCCTGTGGAAACCAAAGTGTAAAATACTAGGACTAGGATTTTTTGCCCCTTATCTTCAATCATACAATTAAACAAACTCTTCTGTTCCTTTGATCTGGGAAGTCCAGTATGACTTCCATATCTGTAGGGGATATGTTCCTGAATTTACCACAGAAACAGAAAATCAGAGATAATCCATAGTGAACCCTATTGAAACAAACAACTTTCACTACAAATTACTATAGGGTCCTCCTGGAGGACCTAGAAAATTCCTAGAGAGGGATCGTCTCTTGGAAAGTGCTAATCCTCCAGCATGACTCTATGATAACTTCTGGTGGAAACATGCTATGGCAACATGCTATAGAACAGGCATGGGCAAACGTGGGCCCTCTAGGTGTTTTGGACTTCAACTCCCACAATCCCTAACAGCCAGTGGGAGTTCAAGTTCAAAATACCTGGAGGGCCCACGTTTGCCCATGTCTGCTATAGAATCACCTGGAGAATATAGAAAATTCCTAGAACAAACATATTTTTTCAGATGTAGTAGACAAAATCATAAGTGCTGGTAAACTAGGGATGTGAAAGAGGACCTTCTTTGCTGTGGCACCATAGCTATGAAATACCTTCCCTTTACATGTCCAGTGTGCCCCACTGATGTTATTCTAGTGCCTCATATGTCAGTCAAATAATGCTGTATTAGTTAGAAATGCATTGAATGTAACTCCATGTGATTTACTGTGTGTGCAAAAATTTATTCTTTCTGAACATATGTTCACTGAAATCCACCAAAGAGTTAAATAAGTGGTGATGTGTAACAAATGGGGCTGGCTAAAGCAACTGAGTCATGGCCACGTGACAGAAATGATAAGGTTTGTATTATTTCCTTTGTCCCTGCACATGACGGATAATGAGTGTGGGCACATAAAGAGTGGCGAGCCATGTGCTCTCTCTCTCTTCTCCTCTCTTCTCTTCTTTTCCACTTCTCTGTCTCCACAAAGTGTTGGAGCATGCAAGGAATCAGTGAGTGTGTGTGAGTCAACTGTAAAATAAGATGCATGAAGCTATGCTCGGGGAGCAGGCTGAGCTTGGGACTTTTGGATACTGTTACATTTTTGTTCAGGCTTGGGCTATGGAGGTGCAGGGAGATGAAAAGAGAAGCTGAAAGAGACAAGTTTTGGAGTGTACTCTTGTTTCATGAGATGCTAAAGGAGTTTATCTACATGGACAAAGAAAGACCTTTTCAAATCTCTCATAAAAGAACATTATGTGGATTGATACAACTGATCACATTATATATATGTTGTACTGAACGACAAAGAGTAAACTACTTGTTATTTATTGTTCATCTGCGTGGCACATTTTCTTTCTCTGTCAAGGCAGTGTGTGGGCTGATCAAACATGAATTACACATGGTTTATTTTTACATTACGCCATGTTGATGGCTTCCTGTTTGTGAGTATTACAAAGCCTGCAAATAGACTGTACAAATGCAACAAGCCGAAAATAAAGCCTTCAAAGTATATTTGGGATGAAACTGAAAGTTGCAGTGTTTCATTAAAGAGATAAGGCTCAGGAGCTGCACAATGTTTTACTCTACTAATCACTAAGTTGTTGATAAAGGACTCTGCTGATGTTTTGCTGTTTTGGAACTGCTTCTCTTGGTACATTCAGTACAACCACAGTGTTATGGTGACAGTAATTTGGAAGTTATGAATTACATGCCTACCTGATGAGGTTGTTGTGATTGTTGATCCTAACCCATGTTGATAAAGTAAACATATGATTGTTTAGTAAAACCTCGGAGGATTGGTTTTATGTGAATCTGTATACACATGTGAAGCAATATACAGAGAAAGAAAGAGAAAGAAAGACAATGTGGGTGTAGGTTTCTGGATACTCATTTACAGTGGTTTAATAATGACCTTGGGATTGAAAGTCAATGTCCAGTATTATGCAGCTTTCTGTCCCACATGGACAAAGAAATAAAAGACAAAATGAGGGACAAATAGCAAAATAAGACATTTTTGGGGGATCGATGTTGAAGAAATCTTTTGTTACAAAAAGTGAAGTGAAATGCCCTGACTTACTTCTTAAAAACAACGAACAGAAAGGAGTAGGTGTATTTAAGGAGATGAGATAATGGGAGGGAAACTAGCAGGGCACTTGATCTAACTCAAGACTTGATTAAACCCAGCAGGCAGACTTTGGTTTTTTGTGTATATTGCATCTTAGAAAAGCTCCATTTTTGGACAACACTCAGACAGCTTTGCCACATATTGTCCTACCTGAGGATTCTAGGCAAATTTAGTAAAAAGAAAATAACTTTCCTAAGCTCTGGGCCAAAAATACATAAGGCACTAAGTCACGTGTATCAAACTCAAGGCCTGCAGGCCAAATCTGGCCATCACGTTGTTGTTCTATGTGGCTTGCAAGATCTGGACACATTTCAAAGTTTGTAGCTGCTCCCTGTGCTGGTGCCACCCCTTTGCCAAGTGCTGGCTGAATCCTTTGTATTTCAAATGCTGCAGGCACAGAGGACATAGCCAGCACCTGGCAGAGGCAATGATGCCAGCACAGGGACCATCTTGGATTCTGAATTCGACATCACTCTATTCAGCAACCCACATGTGGTGGCACAGTTCTGACAACCTACCCAGGCACCCCGGCCAATCCCCAAGGTAAGAAGCTTGATTATAAAGAATAGTGTGATATGATGTTTCAAGATATTTAACAATGTTAAGGGCCAGCTACATTTATACAATCCTACAGTCAGGCCTGTAGCGAGGGGGTGGTTTTAGGGGTTCAACCCCCCCCCCCAAATGTTTCAGATTTTTTTAAAAAACCTGGTTTACTCATGAATTTTAACTGGTTAAACAAATCCCCATGCTAAGTCTATGAGATGCAAAAAATTAAGAGTCCCTCCAGAACTGTAAGCACTATCTCAAGCAAATATTGTCAATTTATTCACACTGTCATTACTTGCAGCAATAGCTGATGTACTGAAGCAACCAAGCAACTCATTAAGGAGGCCAGACTTGGTGGAGGTGGTTGACAAGGGTGGAGCTGCAGGCTATTGAAGGTTGCTCTGCCCCCTGCTGTGCTCTTTGCTTCAGCGTGAGCTAGGAGGCAGGTTTCAACCCCTCCCCTGAAATTTTCAACCCTCCCCGAAATTTTCAACCCCCCCCCCCATTGTCAACCCTCCCCGAAATTTTTTTCTGGCTACAGCCCTGCCTACAGTTACAACACAATCACAATGCTGATGTGGCTTTCATTGAAAATTAGTTTGATACCCCTACACTAAGCATTATGTTTTATAGTGATTCTACAAATTTCCACAACACAACATGGATCTTCCTCGATCTTCAAGTGAATACCCCTAACTCAAATGTTCTATGCACACAAGATGAGCAGCAACCTCTTGAGTAGGTCGACAAATTAGGAGGTCTGACTTGGCCACGGTGGTCCACACTCTGGTTACATCCCAAATAGACTACTGCAATGCACTCTATGTGAGATTGCCTCTGAAGACTGCCCGAAAGCTCCAGCTAGCCCATTGCTTGGCAACCAGGTTGCTTATGGGAGCAGAGTACAGGGAGCGCACAACTCCCTTGTTACACCAGCTCCACTAGCTGCCTATTTGCTTCCGAGCACAATTCAAAGTGCTGGCGTTGACCTACAAAGCCCTAAACAGCTCTGGCCCAGTTTACCTGTCTGAACGTGTTTCCTCCTACGAACTATCAAGGACCTTGAGATCATCTGGGGAGGCCCTGCTCTCGGTTCCACCACCATCGCAGTCATGTTTGGTGGGAACGAGAGACAGAGCCTTCTCCATGGTGGCCCCTCAGCTATGGAACTCCCTCCCTAAGGAGGTTGGATTTGCCCCCTCCTTCCTGACTTTTTGCAAGAAACTAAAATCCTGACAGTGGGAGCATTCATAGCATTCATAGAATAGATGGATTTTATTGGCAAAGATGAGATTTTATGGACCACGATTTTGGACTGATTTGGATGATGTTTTAAACCTGGCAAACTGTTTTAATGTATATTTATAATCATTTTATATAAATGTGTCTTTTATTGATGTTTTATATTGTATTGGCATTGAATTGTTGCCTGCTGGAAGCCGCCCTGAGTCCCTCTTTGGAGGTCAAGAATAGGACGGGATATAAACGTTCTAAATAAATAAATAAATAAGTATAGTTGGTCAGCACCATTTAAACAAATGCTGTCCTCCCATAGAAAATGTTGCTTCACTAGGAGTGAAGCTCTATCTGAAACTTAAAGCAGCACAATAATTGGACTAAGTCAGTAGCGGTTCCCAAAATGGAATGTGAGAAATAACCCAGTGGTGCCTTGACTTAATACACTAAATAGAAGAAAGGATGGTTCATAGCTGAAGGATAATTCCTGCCATAGCTTATATTGCTTACTGTTGCTTTATCTCATGGGTTCCTTGACTATGGTAGTGAATTGATCACACTTGCCTGCTTTTGGAGTGTATATGCATTGGATATTTGTGGAAGGGCAATGTCTGTGAATTTGGTTAGAGAAGGAAACACCCAGGTCACAAACTTTAAAACACCAGGTGCTGGTGGCTTGTATCTTATGCTCTTAGTTGCACAGTGCAGCTTTCTGGAACTCTAAAGCATTTTAGGGAAGATGCCAAAATGATGCTTGAAAAATACATGTATAACAGGAATCACAAGTCAGTTTCTCAGTAATACATTACATGTGCATTAATTTAACGGTTTAGGAAAATCTTTCAAGTTTAATACAGAGGTCTCTCTAATTTACTTTCATGTTATTTCCATGGTTAAGTTTGTTCTGCATCAATTTTGCTATATTTTTCTCATGAACAACATGCAAATATGATTGTATCATTTAGAAAAGTGAAAATGTATGGAGAGCAAATGTATTTATACATTTGGAGGCAGAGAATCAACTATTTTTGCATCTAAATAAGAACCAAATGATTTTTATCCATAGTTCTGCTTGTAGGAGACCACGAATGGATGGCAGGTGCTTCGGCTATATTTCAAAGGGAGGAACTTCCAAAATCACCTCTGATTATTCCTTGACTAAGAAAATTCTATGAAATTCATGAGGTCACTGTAAGTTGAGAGCCAACTTGATATTGCTTGCTAATAAAAGGAAAAAGAAAGGGCAATTGCAATGGCCATAATTCTAAAGTCTGCTTAAATTCATTCAAAAGTATTGCCCCATTCCCATGGATGCTTTTAAAAAGAAAAGAACTGACACGGCGTTGTCTGTAGACACCTCCAAGGTCATGTGGCCATCTTGACTGCATGGAGCGGCATTACCTATTGAGCTACTCACATTTGCATGTTCTTGAACTAGTAGGTTGGCAGAAGCTGGGTCTAACAATGGGAGCTCACCCCACTCCCCGGATTCGAACCACCAACCTTTCAGTCAGCAAGTTCAGCTACACCATCAGGGGGCTTTCTCTCATCCATACTATATTAAAATTTCTTTTTCAAGACCCATTAAGTATCAAAAGCTGCTTACTCTGAGTCATGAAAGGTCTGCTATTTGAAGGATGGTTCCTCTGAAGCAGTGGTTCTCAACCTGTGGGTCTCCAGATGTTTTGGCTTTCAACTCCCAGAAATCCTAACAGCTGGTAAACTGGCTGGGATTTTTGGGAGTTTTAGGCCAAAACACCTGGAGACCCAAAGGTTGAGAACCATTGTCAAGGCTTTATTGGCTCGAAGAAGTAGTTTACTAAGTCAACCCCTCACTTTTGCTGATAAAGGACTCTGCTTATGTTTGGCAGATGTAGTGGGAACAAGACCTCCACATAAGTGGGAAAAATGCTAATAAAAAACACTTTTTAAACTTGAGAGGACATCTTTCTAGGAACATTTTGGTCCTCCAGCATGACTCTGTGGTCAACATCTGACAGAAAATGACCATAGAGCTTCTAGAAAGAAACATTTACTCAAATCTGTGAATACTTAAATCTGAAAAAGTCCAGCTGGCAAATGTGGAAGGCTGGCTGCATTTATTTATAGCCGAGGGGTGGGGGGACAAAAGCATTACAAGGGCCCGTGCTAACACTTATTAACAGTTGGAGATTACGAATGGCTGGTCCGGTATAGCTTAATTTCGTATGCATTTTAATGCATGATACAAAGTAGCCAAGTATGCAAAAGGTTGAATGCATTCATCACAAACAGTTCTGTTTTCTCTCCTTATACCAAAGAGAAATTACAAGATTACCACTGACCTTCGTCTCAATGAAGCCCTGTAATTATAGTCATTTGTTATACAACAGAGACGAACAGATGGGATTTACACAGAATAAAAATATTATTTAAGAGCTATACTATTGATATGGGAAACACAATCCCATTTATTTCAATGCTACAACTGTTGGTAGTGCATTCTTTGTCAATTAACCCTATGAGCCTGAGACTGACAACATGATAATGAATATTGTATTCAAATCCATTTCCTCCATTGGTTGCAGAAATTTAAACAAATCAAAATATTTATAGCTAAATGCTATAAACCGCACCTTGAAAAGACAAAAACGAATGGCTGGTCGGGTATAGCTTAATTTCGTATGCATTTTAATGTTTTTCTTCCTGACTTACATCCTCACTGACTCATAACCCTTGTACAGAGAATATTTAAGAAAATAATTCCTATATAAAATTATTTGCATATACATTACATACAAAATGTATTTCACCGCTCTGCCTCAACTTTTTATTTTATCTATTGAAGATGATTAAAGGTTTTTTTTTCTTTGTGTGTAAAAAAATGAAATGCAAATAATTTTTTTTAAAAGAGAGTGATGGGAAAAAGATACACTCAAATCTTGTTTATCTCGCTGGTTGTACTGCATGCTGGTGTTATAAAGAAAACATAAAATAGGTCCGATTGGCTCTTGATTGATTTAAGCGTGTGCATACAAACACGCTCACACACATTATTCCTTGCTTTTTCTCTTTTGTATTCTATACATTTGCCCCAAGTTGTCATTATTCCATGCTCATCGACAGAAGAGTTATAGTTTGCAAAAACCTATCAGGTAGGCTGGACACCAGATAATTGAGGTGATGATCAGCACTAGCAAAAGACAATTGATAGTGAAAGTGTCAGAGACTGTACCTAAGTAGATCCGTACCCTCTTGTCTCCTTTAGCCTTTCTTTGGAATGGACAGAATATGGAATAACACGGACATGTCGGGTATGCATCAGCCGAAGACATGGCAGTGCATAATACTTCTTAGCAGAAATATGATGGGTGTATCTTTTGACACTGTCGCAGGTTATTAAGAGAAGCAGGAACCCTTATAAGATTACCCTGACCTTCACTGCATTTTGATTGAAAAGGAATCCGCGACACTTCTGAACAGTTTTACTCTATACGAACGGGGCAGGGCATCAAGCAAGAAAATCTTACAAGGATACTTCAACAATGTACAACTTTTTTTCCTTTGTGGAAGTTATAAATGTTCATGATCAAACTTAAGATCTGCATAGGGATGGTCCTATTTACAGGGGAAATTTTGCTAATTGCATGAAATTTTAAAAATGTTTAAGATCTGCACTCTCAATTGAAATGTCTGTTATGTTAAGACTGGACAATACTGCTTAGTTCTCTGAAATATCTGCACATCCTTCTTAACAAAATATTTTCAGAAACATCCCAAAGTACACATTTATAAAAACAGTAGCAATTTCGAAAAAATAATACTGATTTCCTTTCAGAGAACGAAAGCAATTCTAAACTGCATGTTGCTATATGGAGTTGATGGAGAAGAAGTGGTTTGGGCTTTGGACTACAACTCCAAAGACTAGGAAATGAATCCTCATTTGGTCATGGAAACACACCTGGTGACTTTGGCATTTCATACACTCTCAGCTTTAGAGGGAAACAGAAGCAAACCCCTTCTGAACCAACCTTGCCAAGAAAATCCCATGACAGGGTTGCCGTGAGTTGAAAGTAAGTTGTAAACAACAAACAACATGGAGTTGACATCTAAATGTTGTTGAACTGCAGTTTCCATAATCTCTCCCCACTGTCCCCAACTTTTAGAGTGTTGGCATAGGCCTGACCTTTATTCTTATGTTTCATTTCCACTCTGCCTCACAGAGGTCATGTTGTCAGCAAACTTAGGATCTTTGAATCTTTTGGTAGAGGAAGCTCTCACTGGAAGAACAGTAGGATTTCCCTCCTATGGCTAGCCAATAAGTTATTGTCTTAATATGGCTATTGACCACATTATAAAAATAAAATATAATAACTTAATAACTTAATAACTCAGGTTGCCAGGACAGGATTATCTCAGCCCTTGAGATTCAAGCACCAAACCCAAAACCTAGGATGATCCCATGTCATGTCTAAGGAGGTGTCATTAAGTATGTACATTAAACTTTGACCACAGTTGTACAGACTATGAGGTTCACACAGATAACAACTGAGGAAACTATATGTACACATACATTTTTTCTGTGCTAGGAGAAAGTTAAGATGGGTGGATAAACCAACAGAAAGATAGATAGTCAAGCCACTTCTCTTTCCCTGAGATCTCTCCCATTTGGCCTGAAAACTGGAAGCATCAAGTTCTCAGATTTAACTCAGGCTCTGAGATCTGAGAATCCTATTGCTAATAATAATATATTATGGGCACTCCACCAAGAATGGTTAATCCTTTCTTCTGCTTTGCCAGATACCATCTAGAGCAGTGATTCTCAATCTATATGATGTGGTATCTCCCCTCAATATTATGTATACTTGTGTATAAATCTGCCTCATGTCATGGGCAAGTTCAGGGGCCAAAATTATGGATTTCATATGACCTGTGGATAAGTTGAGGGTCATTCCACAGAGAGCGCAAAGCACAAATGTCTCCTCAGGGATGGGGGCAATTGGCCCTGCCTACCACAACCATTTCCCCATCCAGGTATTCAAAAAGGTTAGATGCAGCACTGTGGTGATGGAAGTAGAAGCGATCAGTGCTTTTTTTAGTTTCTCCCAGGGCGGACTAACTCTCACCTTTTGCCACTCTAGTAAAGGGTATGATTCATTTTTTAAATAAGAGTTAAGGTACAGGACTTCCATTGACCAGTGTGTAAGTCAGCCCAGGTTTTTAGTTACCTACTATACATGTCCATCTTACAATCTCATAACTAATGAACAGATGTCTGCCAATATTTCCATTATAATTTGTAGATAATGCTTGCTTAGAATATCGATTATTTCAACAAATAAAAAGTTCAGAAAATCAGATTCCAGCCACTTATCACATATACTGACTCTTCACTGTGGAAACCTGATGAAAGTGCTAATAATTCATTGGTTCATTATTGAAATGTCTGTTATTAGTCAGTATGTATAACTATATCCACATGAATCAGCATAACAGAAACCATCTGCAACGTAATTCCTTCCCTAGAATTCCCTCACAACTTTGAGAGACAGTACCAGTTAATTTAATATGGATTCTAGATTGATTTATGACTGATAAGTAGATATAATGATTGCCATTGGAATTATATTGAAATTATGGTGACATTGCTTCTCTCCCACAAGCCACTCCCCGTATGTACTATAATTCAAGTGTGGAATGACAATAACACTAGATGTGAAATTTATGTCTACGATTATAAATTAAAGGGTTTTTGCTGGACCAGCAGGAATGGCGTAAATTTGCAATTTCCAAACAGCTTTTATGGGACTGGATTGGGAATATTATCTATCATGTCTGAAGACAAAAGATGTTGCAAATGTGAAGGTTTGAAATATCCTGTCATATAACAGATCTTCTGTTATGGGATCATAAGAAACACTGTGAGTAAATTGATCCCACAATGCATTATTTCTTAAAGCAGCCATGTCAGACTTTGATGCAAATGGAGGTAGAATAGGATGAGGTTAAGGAAAATGTCCCAAGGTGCTAAAAGAAAGAAGAAAAGATGTTAGCAAGAGTCTTTCCAGGCAGGATTTGACAGGTAGGCTGGAGGTTGTGTACAGATAAAAGATGTTCAGTGTGATTAATAGATTATATTAGGCATACAGTGCACATGGGGAATTTCAGAGAATAGTATCCTCCTGGTTATTTTTTCTGAAAAATCTGAATTTATTTACTTCCCCTTATTGTGTATATTTTAATGGTTTAATAAGACTCAGAACTATGAAGGATTCAATTACTGCATTTGAAATGGCATCTCACAGGGTACCTTTTGGTTCCTGCTATGGCAATGGCAGTTAAATGGATGCTTTTTGGAGGTCCCTTGCATTATGTGTACAAAACAAGAAAAACAAGTAACATGCAACTCTTCTCTGTGGCAATATAAGAAAAAGGAGTAGAGAAAGCCATAGAGAATGTTTGTATTCTGAAACCAATGTTATAAGATACTGATACTCCCTGAGCTGTGGTGTCATATAAGCATTGGTATTTGGTTTTACATCCCAGGGTTCAAATCCCCAATTCACTACAGACATCAAATGAGTGACCTTGGACAAGTCAAACTCTCAGCTTCAAATGGTAAACCCTCTCTGGACAAATCCTGGCATAGGTCCCTTTTAGACTCTCCATAAGTCAGAAGAATTTATTGTTACAAAATCTCCCCATGCTACTAATTTTGCCACACTTTACCCTCTTTTTGGAATGTCTGAGTCTTGGAAGTCTTTTTTTTTTTTAATGAAAGCTAAACCAAAGTTCTCCCCGAGGCGCAAAACAGCCCAAGAGAAAGAAGATACATAGTGAAATTGTTCATGATACCCCGTAGGGTTGGGGAGAATTTTTCACACACAACAAGTTTACAAATGGAGTGGGGGGGGGGGGGGGAATCCAATTTTCCAATGTCCTGAGTGAGCAATGGGAGCCCCAGAACCCCTGGTAGTTTCTGTCCTCTGGCTCAACTGAAACCATGTTATTTGTATATGTCTACTGAAATAAAGACTTACCATAGAGTAGCGGTCTGTTGGATTCTGAAACCCTCTATGGCAGTGGTTCTCAGCCTATGAGTCCTCAGGTGTTTTGGCCTAAAACTCCCAGAAATCCCAGCCAGTTTAACAGCTGTTAGGATTTCTGGGAGTTGAAGGCCAAAACATCTGGAGACCCACATGTTGAGAACCACTGCTCTAGGGTGACCTTGCACAAGTCCGACTCTCTCAGCCTCAGAGAAAGACAAAGGCAAACACCCTCTGAACAAATCTTGCTAAGAAAACCCAATGAAAGGGTCACCTTATGATTACAATAACTTGAAAATCACTTCAGAACAAACAACAAGCATCAGCTGGGTTCATATGAAAATATGTTCTCACAGTGCACAAAAAGTCAAGCATTCGTAGAAATGAAAATAGCTGCCACTTCTATGGCATACACTTGTTGAAATGAAGAGTTCTTTACCAAACTGCAGCAATAGTGGGTAGCTTGAAAGTGAGGGGGAAATATAGTTAGCACACCACATTCATAAGGATTTGGGGCACAGAATCCCTGCAAAAGTGGGAAAACTGCAAATAATTATAGGCACCCCACACCATAAGGATGAGTACTGAAGATAATATTTAATACAAAAAAGTACACATATTTTATGCATTTGTGGCTTACTAAACTGTCTGGACTGCAGATGGATGACACAAACACACATTAAAGACTGTAGAGGGTAAGCTTTTAGTATATGCAGCTTGGACCCACCCACCCACCTATTCGCTGATGGAAATGTGATCATTGTTCTCTCTAATATCTCTGTCATCCTACTGACCTTAATCAGAGATGATAAAGGAGAAGAAGAAGAAAAAAACCCCTCTACTGCCTTTGAGTCTGCAATTGCAGGAGAATGATGTGAATTTTTACAGGAAATGCGTAAAGATTAGTCCTAGGACAATGAGAGAAAGAAGTGAAATTAAATTAGCTATTACAAGAGACCTTGTGTGGGCATATCTGTATAAAGAGCAGTGCAGGTGTCAATGCTTAATGTTAAAAAGGCATCAAAGCCTCTAACAGAGGGAATAAAGGTATTCTTAGGTTCTGGTATAAAACCTAAGAGAGTGCCCAAATATGAGACATACTAGATGGCTACCTTGAAGGATGACACAAACACAGATTAAAGACTGTAGAGGGTAAGTGACTGACTGAGATGAAAGCATTCCGTGAAATGTAATGGTGACAATTATTTCAGTCTTGACTAGACAATTTCAACTTGTTTGTGACTTTTCCAGTGTCTAATTTATTTATTTATTTACTGCGCTTATATGCCACCCTTCTTACCCCGAAGGGGACTCAGAGCGGCTTACAATATATATTTTCATATAATATATGAAAGGAGGTATTGGCTATGTTGATCAGGAAATTCTAGGACTTGTGGGTAAAACATTTCCAAAATCTGTTTATAGTAGCTGTTGTCATGTGCCTTTTAGTCATTTCCAACCTATAGCGAAAATATTACAGAGCCTTCTTGGCATGACTTGTTTAGGTTTGCCATTGCCTTCCCTTGAGGTTGAAGGAAGTGTGACTTGTCTAAGGTCACCTAGTAGGTTTCATGACCAAGCAGAGGAATTCTACTTGATCATGAATAGTCAAACCACTTCATTATATCAGCTCCCCTGAGTTAAGAAAGCAACTTTTTATCTAGAGACAGAAATATGGAGAAAATAACCCCATTCAGTCCATAAGGTTAAAGGTAAAGTTTTCCCCTTGACATTAAGTCTAGTTGTGCCCAACTCTTGGGTGTGGCGTTCATCTCCATTTCTAAGCTGAAAAGCTGGTGTTGTCCGTAGATGCCTCCAAGGTCACGTGGCTGGCATGACTGCATGGAGTGCCATTACCTTCCCGCTGGAGCAGCATCTATTGATCTATTCACATTTGTATGTTTCGAACCTTTCGGTAATCAAGTTCAGCAGCTCAGTGGTTTAACCCACTGCACCACTGGGGGCTCCATACAGTCCATATCGAAGACAAAAAGGCATTGATGTAGCTCTTATTTCTAAATCCCTAAGAAGCATTTACTCCAGTCTGTATTTGGGAAACATCCAATAGTTGGATACTCTTTTAAAGCAGAATTCGATAGTTGTGTATACATTAATTCTGAAGCAAAGTGGGAAGAAAATCTATTTTAAATCTGCATTAATATTTTATAGGCTTTTCCTTTTGTCATAAACAGTTTGTAACCACACATCTATCATCATCAACCAAACATCATGTAAAACCTTTCATTCAATAATCCAATTGATATCAGGCTAATATATTCAGTGGCAACAGTTCTCAAATGGGCCATTTTATAACCTAGGCAAAGGTTAATCATCCTTAGCTTCTTAAGTGTGATCCAACAATACTGCAGTTACTGACACATTTGAAACAGCACCAGGTTTTATGGTTAATTATAGGATCATGTCATTACTAATATTCAAGGAAATGTCAAGAAATGCAATGGTGAAGATCCCAGATTATTTTTGGTTGGCCAGTTTTTCCAACAGTGACTTTGTTGGTGTTGTAATGTGCCTTTAGGTCAAGAAGTAGTTTGTTTGTTTTTTGGTCATGTCAGGAGTGACTTGAGAAACTGCAAGTTGCTTCTAGTTATGACGACTCTGTCCTGTGGGGGGGGGGGGGGTTATGTGATTTGTTCAGCAAGGGGTTGTCATTACCTTCCTTGGAGACTGAGAAGGGTTGACCTGCCCAGGGCCATCCACTGGGTTTGGCATGTTGGGTTGGAGTTGGGTCTTAGTCCAAAATAAAAACTACTACAACACAATGGCTCTCAACTGAGCATAATAATAACATAATCTTTGCTATGGGTGAAATTTTAATTATGTTAGATCTAGTAGCACAGTTTTGGTGTAAATCTTTACATGTTGTTTGCCCGTGTCATTAATGCTTAATATATCTTTGTGGTTTTTGTAATGTTCTTGTACAGACAAGTTTTACTTTCCCTAGATTGCTCATCAGTTATTCATTCCTAATTCACAAGTAGGTGAGCCTAAGATCATGGAAATAAACTAATATATAGGTTGACCTCATGCATATATCAAGGGCAGATTTTGACGGCAAAATTATGTATTTTGGAATAATCCATGGTTAAACCAAGAGTCATTCCACAAAGAGGAGAATGCACCAGCATTGCCCCAGGGGGTCAACCATCCTTGACCACCTCCACCCCCATTTTCCTGCCCTGGTATTCAAAAAGAACTTTCTCTACTCTACCCAAGTGGTTTCTTTGTAGATGAAATTGAAGGTATTGTAATAACTCTTATTTTAAAAAGGAGCCATCTTCTTCACTGAATAGAATGACATTGGTCTATGGATCAGTTGACCCAGGTTTTTGGATCAATCCAATGACTAAAATTTCTAGACTTAGACATAATACAGTGCATATGCTTGTCTCTGTCTGCATACAATTGACCTGAAGGTTCTTTTGAAAACCCTTACAGTCCTTCTGAAAAAATGTGTGAGTGCTAGATGAGATCTTCCATTACCACCAGAATCATCCAGCAAGATTATAAAAAGCTTGTAATGTCAACAGAAGTGTTATTTGGCTACTGGACTTTACCGACAAACTGTTGACACAGCAAAATGTAATCGTCTTTATCCCTCATGAGAACCTCTTGTCTTTAGTCTATCCCCACATAGACAAAAAGTTTTTTGTCTCACTGAATCTTTTTATTGACCATCGCTGTCACCCTTGCTCTGACCAATGACCTTATCTGAATATTCAAATGTATTGCAGATCAAAAGTTCAAATGATTTTTTTACCCTCTAAAAGACCTGTTTTTGTAGTGAGCTGATTATAAATGACAATATTATAAGGAGTGTAATTGAGATTCTACAAACAATTTGTATCCTGGAACTACTGGCCTAATGCATGTAGAATGCTCGTGAAATTTCATTTGTGTGGATATGAAATTTAAAGTCAGTTATCATTAAAAATACAGATACTGAAATAGATCCAATTCAGACATTCTCTCTTGGAATTAAGGAAAGATTTTAGGATTAACTAAAATCATGAGTATTAACAGTCTCTTGTGTGTTTTCAAGTCACTTCTAACTTAGAGGAATCCTTAGGCAAACATATCACATGCCATTTTTGGCAAGATTTAGTCAAAGGTGTTTTGCATTTGCCTTCCTCTGAGGCTGAAAGAATATGACTTGTCCAAGGATCATCCAGTGGGTTTCTCAGATAGTGGGGACTTTAACCATAGTATTCCCATTGGCAGATGGGAGACTGCCAATGATGTCCAGGCGTTGCAGGATATATTTCAGAGGAAGGAACGGCCAAAACCACCTCTGATTATTCCTTGCCTAAGACAACCCACTGAAATTCAGGGGTTACCACAAGTTGACAGCCAACTTGAAGAGGCGTAGACACAGACAAGGATGTGATGAACATTTATTTACCATTATTTATTTACCATATATATACCCTGCCCTTCTCACCCCAAGGGGACTCAAAGCCGCTTTACACATAGGCAACAGTTCAATGTAAAAAACCAACATATAATTAAAATAAACATTTACATTAAAACCAAAGAATTTAAACATTAAACATTACACCAATTATTATAACCATGCAGTCCAAGATCGTAATCCGGAGCCATTCCAGTTGTCATTGCACATATTCCATATCCATTTATTGCATTATAATTACTATCTGAAGGCTTGGTCCCATAGTCATTTTTTATTTTCTTTCTGAAGGCAAGAAGTGAGGGAACTGATCTGATTACACTGCGAAGGGAGTTCCTTAGCTGAGGGGCCACTACTGAGAATGCCCCATCTCTTGTCCCCACCAGCTGTGTCTGCAAAAGAGGTGGGACCGAGAGCAGGGCCTCCCTACAAGATTTTAATCTCCAAGATGGTTCATAGAGGGAGATAGATAGGCTGGGCCGGAACCGTTTAGGGGCTTATAGGCTAAAGCCTATATGAATATATTGTAGCTCCTTCATTAGCGAATTTTCATATGAGCAGGACTCTAGAAAATGTGTTTCACGTGGACAAAGCAACTATAGAAGGAGCTGGGTCTCAAGCATTTATCACAGATTTATTTAATTGAAAAAAGAATTCCTGACAAAGCTTTAGTAATACACCTGGTCTGAGTGAAACCACTGTAAGTAACAATTAGCTTCATATTCATTGTCAACATCCAAAAATTACATGATGCATATATTTCTGTCTTTGTGAAAGGCCCACATCCCAAAATACAGGGTTGCTGTTGTTTGCATTTTGTTTACACATTTTTCAATCCATTTTGAAGGAAAGGTTTTCCAACTCTCAAATAAGGGGCACCTATATAATAAACCTAGCAGTTTGAAAACATGCAAATGTGAGTAGATCAATAGGTACCACTCTGGTGGGAAAGTAACGACACTCCATGCACTCATGCCAGCCACATGAGCTTGGAGGTGTCTATGGACAATGCCGGCTCTTCGACTTAGAAATGGAGATGAGCACCACACCCTAGAGTCGGACACGACTGGACTTAATGTCAGGGGAAATCCTTTACCCTTACCCTTTTTATATAATAGAGGGCACCTGGTGATCCTACTTCTAACTGAATTCACTGAGAGTATAGTTTTTAACCCTTAGCTATCTAAATGATAGACATTTCAAGGCAATCCAATATACCCATATACAGGACTTTGCAGTGTCAACAAAGGAAAAAGTTAAACTATGGAAATAAAAAAGCAGCAATTTCTCATGGTAAAGGTATTCCGGCCTTATAAAATCCAGACTACTCAGCTTTGTGTCTCAATTTTGTCTACAGTGGGATAAACAGTTACATCTTTCCTTCTCATCAGTTCTCTCCAAAGGAGTTTTATGGAGTTGTAGATATTAATATCCGTCAAGCTTTTTCTGAGCCTTGCAAGGAAAGCGCTGTAGATTAGAAGTGTAAAGAACGATGGCCATTTGTGATTGCTGCTGTATGCTTTCTGAATGCCAACATAAATAAAGAGGGAAATAATAAAATGAATAAAACACACAACTTCATTTTAGTTCCATTTGAAAATAGAGTGCATGAAATGCAGAGTTCTGTTCTCTAGGTAGTGATCTCCATGCATACTATAGTGTTTGTCCTGTAGTTCATTGCTTTTTTTAAGAAAAAAGAGTCATGAAAAGTCTTGATTTAGTTGACATTTAATGTAGTTTTTTGATATAACTTCTGTGATATAATCAGATACCATGGGGATCGATGAGGAAACTTAAAGAGCACTAAAAGCTTTAGCTATTGTTCTCCCTGCTTTGTGATTGGTTTTCTGGGTATACAATCCCCCACCACAACACCTCACAATCCCAAGTCACATACACCTGATGTATTTATTATTACCCATTAGGCCATGGTGCAGCCCAATATCGTCCCATTCTAACCACCTGGCAGCCAATAGGAGATCAAGAAAGACAGTAGGTGCACCTAGTAGCAATAAAGAATGTGGTCATATAAATCAAGTTCCATTTTTATATAGGTGAAAGCAGTAATGCACAACCCATAGGCAAGCATATTAATGCTTGCTATCTGTAAATGAAAAATCACGTACAGAAACATTCTCCTTACTGTTATTCCAACACATTATTTCCCCCTTTCTTCTCTTTTATTACATTCTGGTTCATTTTTAAACTCTCTCCCCCACCCTCCCTTTTCCCTTCGCCACCTGTCAAAAATCATCTTTCTATTGAGGTAATTGTGTTTTGCCTCATGAATGTATTCTTTCATCCAGATGGATAAACTATTCTATAATTTCACATCTTCTTAATGAACATTAACAACCCAAATCACAAGACCTGATATTTTATGTATCCATTCATTCCAAATATTTAAAAATGGTATCAGGGAAACCAGAATATATTATGGGAAATCTGCACCCAGTTTCAGGGGCACAGGAGGGATAGATTTCAACATGCCTTCATTTCCTCATAATAAAATAGTTGCTGTATGCCAATGCAATGTGGTGAGACCATTCAAAATATTTATAGAACATTCACTGCCAAGAGAATATATGTCAATTGATGAATATATATATACATACACACACACACTAGTTGTGCAGAAAATAAAAACAGTTGAGGATCAATATCATGTTTGCTCTGTGTCCTACTAATTAATTGGTTGTAACTCGAGAAATACAGCAAGCAATCATTTTCTTCTGTGTTTTGTAAATTAGATTATTCCTCTCCCTGGATTCATTGGTTTGTCATACAGAGTGATTGGCTGCAATCTTATGCTCCCTGAGAAGCACTAGGGAAAGTTACTTTTTGGTCTATGACATCCAGAATATGCCAACTAGTGTGGCCAGTGGGAATCAGAGTTACAGACAAAAGTAACTTTCCATGCACTTCCAGTGGAGCACAAGACAAATTAGCTGTTCCCCTTTAAGAGCAAGATGGGAGAATCTTGTATCTGAGGCCCCCTTTAGCCAGTGGTAACTGGTTCTTTTAGTGTCCACTAAACAGTGAATTTGCTTCAGATTTTAGCTTGATTTTTAAAAAAGATATCTACAGTACTGAACTCTATCTCCCAAGTCAGTTTGGTACCTTTAAGGTTGGAGTAGAACCTGGAGTGAATTAACTTCCCACCTATTGGTATTGGAGTCACCAACTACCAGTGCTGCCAGTCTCTATGGAAACCTCCAGTTCCCCATACCTTTCAGGTGATGGATTCAAAGAGAAAACAGAGAGCAAACACACTGAAAGAAAGTGTATGATTAACAAATTAGGAGAGGGTTTGTATCAAAAAAACCTTCTCATCCCCAACTATACCTTCAAACAAACTATTCAAAAGCAGAGGAAGTCAAGAAACATGAAATGAGGGGAGGAAATGCTGATCAATTGAAAGATTTCTTCACTGATGTGCTCTTCTTGTCCAATAGCACTAAACACAGTCTCAATACTTATTCTAATGGAGCATTATATTAACTGTCACTAGTGCCTTTTCCTGATCGTGAACCTTTTGTGTATTATTATATTTGTATTTGTTCTTGAATTTCAGATAAAAAATCAACTTGCTAAAATTACATAGAGTGAAAGCCATCTGAATTATAAAGGAACTATCCGAGGTGCTGAACCCTACAATAAAAATAAATTCAGTGCCCAAGAGCAAGGCTTCTTTTAATTCACAATCACTTTCTGACCAAGAAATGTTTAAGTGACCCCGGTATATAGGTATAAAAATCAAACATTTACTGATAACAACTCAGCATTTTCAAGACTTGCTAAACAGGCTGATTTTCCTTTTATAAAGTTCAGCTAAAGCATCTTCTGCAGAGTCCACTGCAAAACAGATTAGTGGTATGTCTAAAACAACCATTTTTACTGTTGCCAATTTTTTTTTCAGGATCCCAATATTGAACTAGGGAGACCCCATTCTTTCTTTCTTTTCTTTCTTTTCCATTTCTAGAGTTGAAGAAAAAAAATCATCCCCTTGTGCAGTAGATGGTGCAGAAAAGGATCTAACCTTATTCACTACCTCAGGCAATGGCTTGGCTAGCCCTGCATGTCCCACCATATGGCTTGTTCATAATCTGACATTATAATGCCTCCACAATCTGATGCTACAATGTGAAATTTGAAATATAAAATGCTTCAGTCCCATCATTGGAAAAGTGAGGAGGTGTGAGTCAAAAATAAATAAATACCCAAGGTATCAATAACGACATTATCACATGAGGCTTGTAACCTGTCACAAATGAAAAAATCACCATCACATGATGTTGTCCAGAACCCACTGCCAACCAATCTACAGCTTGCACTGAAACAATTGTTTTTAGAAAATAGAGAAAACCTGTTTTTGGACTGCTGAACATGCATTCAACAATTCTTCATAAGTGTTTTCAGCCATGCAGTCATCTCAAGATGCTTCTGCAGTGACTTTGGGATCAGTGACATCTATTGTGTCACTAAACAAGGTTTCAAAGGCAAAACTACACTTCCCCTTTACAGAATACACAACATAGGAAAATACTTTTAATTGCAAAATGCTTCAGTATTTTCAATTAACCTTCTAATGTTCATAAGGATAGTGCTTTGGTGTAGTGAAAACACAGAAGTACAGAGCTTTGAACCTCTCATGAAAGCTTGGACTCATGAGATTGTGAACTCTAAGAGTTGTCGTGCAAATTCCACACAAAACACAAACAAAAAGTTCTGAAGGAAAAAGACAAGGGATCCATGGTTTGGAAGGAGTTATATCTCAGTAACTAGTAAGTTAAATGCGCTTCGAACTTTCTCAAAGAACTTTCTCAAAGGCTTGGTGCAATAACAGGGACTGGCTACAGCTAGGCATACTGCAGTCTTAAGCAAGTCAGATTTGCAATGCTAGAACCCATTTTAAGTGCAATATGTAATAACATCCTGAGATCTGCAAAAGTAAAATGTGAAAGAATCAGGAGAGGAATAAATTTACTACAATGCCTGTATCATTCTTTAACTGCTTGACAATACAGGGTTAGTCAAAATGCATAGGCCAATAAGCCATTCAATTGAATGGCTTATTGGCCTATGCATTTTGACTAACCCTGTATTTATATAAGATTTCTGTTCAATGGGAACAGTCTTTCATGTCCTTGATTTTAAGATTGGGAGAGCACATGGTTATTCTCCAGTGTTTATTTTAATTTCAATGTTCATTTCCATGGTACACATAGGAGAAAAGCAGGCTGTTGTTTATAACAAATGAAAAACTGTATGGTTAAATGGGCCCAAAATATAGGTATAAAATTCAGCTGAAGCAATTGGAGAAAGTTTGGACAAGAGTTTGAAGTTTACTTTGAGCAACGATTTGAAAGGGAAAAAATATGATGATATATAAGTAGTACATAATGCAAGAGAGACTTCCAAGATGTAGAATATGTTGGAACATTTTATCATATGTGGGTGATCTTGTATAATGGCCCAGAAATATTGGGCTCAAATACATACGATGCTGAAAGACATTCGGGTTAAAATCATGATGAAACCAGACTTTTATTTGTTGGGAATGCTGGATGATCAATCAGAAAGAAAACATGGAAGATTACTACACAATATGATAACCGTGGCAAGAATAATCTATGCACAGAGATGGAAGGAACCAGTTATCCCAATGCAAGAAGAATGGCTTATGAGAGAACTGCAAATGAGCTGAGAATGATGATGCTTCAAGAAAGTTTGGGACTTGCTTATTAACTTTTTGCAACAACAATTGGGGGCAAATTTCAACTGTTGGATTTGTAAATTAGAGGAATGTTCTTAAAAGTAAAACTGTGGTTATATAGTATTATATGACCACAGTTTTATATAGTAGATTATATAGTAGGATAACAGGGAACAAAAATCAATAGACAATAAATGTGAGGTTCAAGAATAACATAGTTTCTGTAGTTGCATGTTTATATTAGTCTAACTATGTCTTAGATTAGTTTCTTTAAGATTTGGCTTTGTGAGATGAAGTACTTTAGTATTAAGTATTAGGAAAATCTGTTTTCTTTGTATTGTTTTTTTCTCTTTTTTTACTTCTAAATAAAAATTAGCCTGAAAAAGAAAAGAAAAAGAAAAGCTTTGTGGAGACCACACAGGAGGAGAGAATGCTTCTGGAACATTGCCATACAGCCCAGAAAACTCACAGCAACCCTGTGTGGAGACCATTTGGAGCAGAAAAAGAACCAGCGAAAAACAAAAATTAAGTACCCAGAACTTTTTCCTGTCCCTCTGCATGGGGTTTAGCTTTGCATGGGGTCAGAACCTATTGGTCAAAACTATTACCTTTGTGTCAAATGGGCTTCATTCTGATGAGAGGTTCAGAAGGATATCATGGAGGACAATAATCTCAGATAAGTTATTGCGTAAGAAAAAAATCAGTAAGACCTCAAGACATAGTGCAATGTTTGAAAGTTACTGACTTAATGCATATATTTCAAAGTCAAATGGTAGAAAGAAAGTGATGCAAATCTCACAGAAAAAAAACCTAAATATGCCCCTTGTATTCAAGGTTAGGCGGCATACTCTGACACCTTTACAAAGCAGCTGCAAAAAATTAATGTATGCCATCCCAACGCAACTCAGAATTCCACAGTGTACACTATTAAAAGGGCGAACCGCAGCTCATAGTGAAGCAGAGCTTGATGAATGAGGATTAGGCTGTGTTAATTCTCTAATTTGTGTGTGTGTGTTTTACTACTCTCAGAGGTGCTCAAGGGTTAAACCATCCCACCATGCCTCACTCACAATTTATAAAAGAGAAAATCTTCCATAAATCAAAAGTTACAAACAGACTTTGTAATGTCATAACTCTTGTGACGGCTTTGCCTTTGATGGATTCCTATACATACATTCTGTCTGATTACCATAATGTGTTCTTGTGGGACAATTCAAGCAGCGTCGGAGAGAGGAGCAAGCAGGGAAGTAAATAACAAATGGTCCTGACTCCTCCTCATCGAGAGTGATTTCAGTCCGATGTTCCATCATATCAACTGGGAAAGAGAGTCTTAGGGTTTAGGCAATCAATTACAGATATGTGTAGAGGCAGACACAATCATTCCACTGATTGTCACCAGTCTAGAGCAGTGACACAGGGAAGTGATCCATCAGTCTATTTTCACTGACAACCCCAGAGAAAGATGGCATACACTTGTAAACTAACAGGCATACGGATTGGCTGCCTTTGAAGACTGAAAAATAGCTGTGTTCCAAACATATCTAAACCTTTAAATACCTCCTCGCTGAGGTTTGATGCATTTTGTGGTGGGGGAAGTACAGCTATTGTGATAAGGCTCCCATATTACCAGAAAGGGAAGGTGTCTTCCCGTCATGTTAGAAGGGATCTGGTAAAGTAAAAATATTTTGGTTAGGGTCCCTTAAAGCTTTTATGTTAAAGAAGCCTATTTCCCTACCCTTCAGTGATTACCTTTTAATTAACCAGCTGTATATCTTTCTGATGAGAAACATCACCAACGAGAAAATTATCTCATTAATGATAGAGAAGCTGGATTTACACACACTTGCATTTTAATAGTCTTATTTTTATTTTACTCATGCGTTTCACATTCTGCTCTTCCAGGTGGGAAAATTCAGTGGCTCCTGATGAGAGAGCAAGATGGTTCTTGGCATATCAACCAAAATATATTGTTACTATTAATGGAATTTAAAACTGCATTTGCAGGTTAAAAAACAGCCTGTAGTGTACTGAATAAAAGAAATATAACATAAATCTACAGCCATCTTTGCTTCTTAAGAAAGATAGCATTCAACAAGGCTTGCTGATCATAAAATAGTAGAATTTTAGAGTTGGAAGAGAACTTGTGGGCCATCCAGTCCAACCCCTGCCAAGAAGCAGGAAAATTGCATTCAAAGCACCCCCAACAGATGGGCATCCAGCCTCTGCTTAAAAGCCTCCAAAGAAGCCTTCACCACACTCCGGGGCAGAGAGTTCCATTGTTGAACATCTCTCACAGTCAGGAAGTTCTTCCTAATGTTCAGGTGGAATCTCCTTTCCTGTAGTTTGAAGTCACTGCTCTGCGTCCTAGTCTCCAGGGCAGCAGAGAACAAGCTTCTCCCCATGACTTCTTTTCACATACTGTATTTATACATAGCTATTATGACTCCTCTTCTCAGCCTTCTCTTCTTCAAGTTAAACATACCCAGCTCTTTAAGCCGCTCCTCATAGGGCTTGTTCTCCAGACCATTGATCATTTTAGTCGCTCTCCTCTGGACACATTCCAGCTTGTCAACATCTCCCTTCATTTGTGGTGCCCAGAACTGGACACAGGATTCCAGGTGTGCTCTGACCAAGGCAGAATAGAGGGAAGCATGACTTCCCTGGATGTAGACACTATACTCCTATTTATGCAGGCCAAAATCCCATTGGCTTTTTTCCCACTGCATGACATTGTTGGCTCATGTTTAACTTGTTGTCCATGAGGACTTCAAGATCTTTTTCACATGTACTGCTGTTGAGGCAGGTGTCCCCCATTCTTTATCTTTGCATTTCATTTTTTCTGCCTAAGTGGAGTATCTTGCATTTGTCACTGTTGAACTTCATTTTGTTAGTTTTGGCCCATCTCTCTGATCCAGGGGTCCTCAAACTTTTTAAACAGAGGGCCAGGTCATAGTTTCTCAAACCGTTGGAGGGCTGGATTATAATTTGGAAAAAAACACATGAATGAATTCCCATGCACACTGTACATATCTTATTTGTAGTGCAAAAACACTTTAAAACAATACAATAATTAAAATGAAGAACAATTTTTAACAAATATAAACTTACTGGTATCTCAATGGGAAGTGTGGGCCTGCTTTTGGCTGATGAGATAGGATTGTTGTTGTTGTGTGCTTTCAAGTCGTTTCAGACTTAGGTTGACCCTGAGTGAGGGCCGGGTAAATGACCTTGGAGGGCCGTATCCGGCCCCCGGGTCTTAGTTTGAGGACCCCTGCTCTAATCTGTTAAGATCATTATGAATTCTGCTCCTGTCTTCTGGAGTATTAGCTATCCCTCCCAATTTGGTGTCATCTGCAAATTGGGAGGGATAGCTAATACTTTCTAACCCTTCATCTAAGTCATTAAAAAAGATGTTGAACAGGACTGGGCCCAGGACAGCACTTCACTTATCACTTCTTTCCAGGATGAAGAGGAAACATTGGTGAGCATTCTTTGGGTTCATTCACTTAACCAACTACAGATCCGCCTGTAATTCCTCCACTGATACAATAGAGGAAGCCAAGGAAAAATAATCTTACTCTTTTCATTTTCAAAGAGTGTTGCAAGTTTTATTGCACACAAATCAGGAGAGACTATAATTCATGGCAAGTAAGGGTCCAAAAAGAGATTGCAAACTACCCCAATGAGCATTTGGGAAGATAGGGTCCATATTTAGAATATTTCTCTACCAGAGCATCTAAGCTCAACTTGAAAGAAACCAGACTAGCTCCTTTTTTGTTAAGCTTTCAGTAGATATATTTTAATATTATTTTCATGTGAACTTTGATCTTTAATGAAAGTTCTACAGTTGGTAATTTGAAGTATATATGTATGTGTATGTAAGTATAGATAACTTCCTACATGCAAATCAGAATGTATTCTATACCCCAAGTGTATGTTACCCTATTTTGAGTACTGCTTTGGTTATATCTTCCTCATTCTTCCCCACACTATCTGATGAACCACATCCCCGCTTACAAACTGGCTCAGGCACTGTGGTCTGCAGGGGAGGCCCTGCTCTCAGTCCCACCCCCATTTCAAGCACAGGCTGGTGGGAACAAGAGAGAGGGGGCCTTCTCTGCGACCATCCCCTGCCTCTGGAACTCCCCAAAGAGGTAAAAATGGCCCTTACCCTCCTCCCATTTAAAAAACAACGGATGTGCCTTACTGTATGGAGAGGAGGAAGATTAAAATATCATGCATCAAACCCTTAGCTGGAAATAGGCTGACCCACCCTGGCTTACTGAATAATTTTATAGTATTTCAGTTTTATTGCAGTATTTTAGTTTTATTAGAGCCTTATTATGTTGGTGTATGTTTGAGTGATCTGGACTGACCATGTTTTACTTTAATCACTTGAGTATTTGTTCTGTTGCTATAAATCTTTATGTTATTTTTATTGTTTATTGTTTATTCTGGTATTGAATGTTTGTCCATTTTTTATTGGAATCGCCTGAATCCACTCAAGGAGATAGGGTGGGTTATATATAAAATTATTATTATTATTATTATTATTATTATTATTATTATTATTTCAGTCAATGTCTTTTTATCTAATGTTAAAAAGAAACTGAAAACCTGGGAGTACTTTTCAAAGTCTTCATAAGATAGCAATTATTTTAAACTAACATTGTTTTTTAAAAATTACAACCTACAAGTGATACCAAAGACTGCGGGGCACATTTTGTAGCAATTTTTTGTAAGCAGTGCTTCCAACATTTAAAAAGTTTGGAAGTTCCATTCGCCACCCAATGAGGATTTTTTAAAAAAATAAATAAAACATGAATTGCTATAGCTTTACTAAATTATATGGAGAAACCACAATAACCACAGGACTCATAGACACGATTCCATCTATCTGTGTTCATGAGGAAATTGTCTCTGTAGGAAATTACCACAAGGATACATTGAAGGACCTAGAAATTTACTAGAGAGGATACAGTTCTAGGAATATCTAGGCCCTCTAATATAATTATATGCTATGCTGGAGCCAGAAGCACAGTAATTTAAAGGAGTCTGGTCATATCCATAGTTTCAGGGAACCACAATCTGGTCACAAGCATATCCCTCTCTGATACAAAGATCTTTTTGTAGTGTAGTTATTGTTTGGAAAAGAGATCTCTCTGCTTCCAGAATCAGTTATATGGGGCTGTTTGAGAAAAAAAAAGGTTAACATTAGTGTAAGATTCTGGCACCAGGCAAAAAACGTTGGAGCCTGAAAAAAAGATAAAATACTAGGGATGGAATAAGGAGGTGTAGTGTGTTTGAGCATTTTCCAATATGAACTACATAAGGAAGTCATCAGAAGAATTAGACATTCATAGACGCTGTGAACTTATTCCATAATATTAGCAAGAACTTCTAAAATGAAATTAATTGTTCATAAAGACATTTGCGAGATTATTGTTTCATTTGCAACTGTATTTGCAATTTCAAATGGGTTTTTAATTATGCATGAACCCAAGAATTCTTATCTGTTCCATTTGTGTGGTGGTGAATATTTCCAAGCCCTTGTTGTTATAATACAAGAGGCAAATACTAATTTTCTTCTGAAGCAGTCTAGCATAAATACTAATGTTAAGCCCCAGCCATTACTTTTGAAGTTCTATAGAAACATAACCAAAACCTCTTTGTGTATGTGTGTGTACAGAAAAGCTATATTCTAAAGATATTGAAAAATCTTAACATATATTTTCTTTACTATATATTACAAACCCGCATGTGCCATAATTCAATTTAGATAGCAATAATGAAATTATCCAAACCAGAGAGAGCATGTTTTATAGATTTCTGTCTAAATGTAATACAAAAATGCGGCAGTCCTTGTTTGGAAGAGTTTATTAAGGGTTAGCAAAGAAAAAGCTTTTTGAAATAGTCTATAACTCTCTAATGGCCTTTTTCAAATAAAATGGGAAAGAATTTGGAAAGAAACCTATATCAGTGAGCTGCAATTGTAACATTACAGTACAGGTCTATAAATCTTGACATGTTCACAAGATTGCCTAAACCAGCAATACAATCTGTCCAAACCTCATTGTCTCCATGACCAGCCAGTCTCATTTTAAGAAATGTATGTGGTCTTCAACCTAATTTTATCACCTTCATTTGTAAACTAGTCAATCAATCAAAGCATCCAGTGAGTCTAAGTAGAAAAAAAGGAGTGCATTTTCATGCATTTCCAGACAGCACAGTCAAAAATTAATCTCCACTTGATCAGACATTCCCTGCCCTCATCTCAATAGACTATCATTAGGGTCAGCCATGTATATTAAAAATAGAGTAGTGTGAAAGTGCTTTGCCAGCCGTGTGTTTTCCAAGCTACTTGCGGCTGACTTGCAGAGCTCACTCCTCCTCCTCCTCCTCTTCTCTGTGTACACACTTGCTGGGAAAAGAGCAAATTGCTAAATAAATACGAATCAAGAAAGTGAGAGAAGAATTAAAGGTGGTTTAGAGAAAATACAGTAACTTCTTCCTGACATGAAACACCCCCTTGATACTACCATAGTGCTTTGCCCTTTCCATAACCATCTATAGAAGAACAAGAGCTGAGAAACTGTCAGGCGGGCATGGCATTACTCTTTTCCATGCTTGAGGGCTTGGTCAGGCCTATTGTTGAGCCAGCTGCCTCAGGCAGCAGATTAGAAGTGTCTTAAAAGGGCAGCAAAGCATTCGTGATTTACTATGTGATTACAATGGGCTCATGGTATCCACTGGGATTTGGTTCCAATACATGCACACACCTACGGATACTAAAATCCATGGATGCTCAATTCCCATTATATAGAAAGAATAGTAAAATTGTGTCCCTTATATTGAATGGCAAAATCAAGGTTTGCTCTTAGGATTTTTTTAAAGGGGTGATTTTAGTTGAATTTCTGGATACAGAATCCACGGATCAGGCTGTATTGGAACACTGATGAGGAATGGTTGGGGACTTTTTTCCTCTCAAGTGGACCCAAAATAGCTAGTTTTAGGTACTGTGAAACTTGGTTTTTCACTGAAGGAGGCACACTGTTGCCTACTGTGCTTCAGGCAGCAAAATGGCTTGGGCCATTCCTCCTATGAATCCTAAGGAAGTATCATTCCAAGCCAGCCTCTTCCGTTTTGTGAAAGCTTTCAAGAGCCAGGAAGTATTGGCAGAACTCAAATTGGCCCTGTGCTCTTTTGGTCCTGACTGTTTAGTTTGAATCTGGCAGTCTTTGGCCCACTATGAGCTAATTTGTTCATGGAATAATAAGTAAAGGAGAGGGGCAAAGCGAGAACACACACGCCTATTTAGTGCTGACTGGAAAAAATGTTTGTGCTTAATGTATTGGAGAAATTATTCAAGGACATTTTCCTTTTTACATTAAGATTACTCCAGTAACTGCATCAAGGTCAGCGAAACCTTGAGTTGTAAAAGAGCACATAGCTAAGTGCAGTCTGGCTCTCTAATGAGGTCTTAGAGATGGGAGTACAATATTACATCTGTACAGATTTGGGTAGGAAATCTCTTCTGGTTATCTTGCAAAGTGCTTTTCCTCTCTCTCTCTCTCTCCTGCAAATGGGAGCAAAGGGACCATCCAGTCTTTGGTTTGTTCTGTGAAGCAAGTGCCCAGCCCTGATCTTCTTCAAGGGCTGGCAGAGGACAATTTCTTCTTCTGTTTCAGGAATTGATTACATTTTTCAGCCAGGGAACTGTTCAGAAAGGAGTTGTTTTTTGCCTTCCTCTGAGGCTGAGACATTGTGACTTATCCAGATCACCCAGGGCCCTTCCACACAGCCCTATATCCCAGAATATCAAGGCAGGATGTGGACTCAGATAACCCAGTTCAAAGCAGATATTGTGGGATTTTCTGCCTTGATATTCTGGGATACAGGGCTATATGGAAGGGTTCCCAGTGAGTTTCAATTGCTGAGTAGGGATTCAAACCAGATTTTCAAGAATCATATTCCAACACTCAAGCCACTTATTTTGGAAAAAGTTCTCTGCACACTATGTCATACAATGCACTTTAAGCAGGCAGCAGCTAAGGGGAAAAATGTGGATATGATGATGATGATGATGATGATGATGATGATGATGATGATGTGTTTATTACCCGCCTCTCCTTACAGCTTGAGGCGGGGAACAACACATTTAAAATACATCATCATCATCAAACACAATCCATATGAGCATATACTATACATATTTCTATAAAATACACATATTAAAATACACTGGACAAATATTAAAATACAATAGACATAGAATGTGAATTTAAATATGTTTTCTTTTGTTTTCATTTCTCATGGGCTACCTGTCCATGGGCTAACTGTCCATTTCCCATTGCTCCTTCCCATTCTCAAAGTAAATGCCGCATACCCTTTTGAGATAACGCCAAAGGTTTTTGTTGTTTTTGAAAGGTTACTTGTTTAGATTACAACTCCCAGAGCCCCTGACCAACATGGTCACTAGTCAAATTGGTTACAGGATTCTAGGAGACATAATCAAAATAAATAATTTATTTAAAATTTGACTGACATTCTATAAAGGCACAAGTGTTTCAATGGCACAGGCTCTACCCCTTATCTGGAATACCAAAATACCTCAGAATCTTAAATTGTCCATATGGGTGGCTGAGAGAACAACATTCTTCTTTCTGATAGTTCAGTGTACACACATTTTGTTTCATATACAAAATTATTAAAAATATTGTATTCAATTACCTTCAGGCTATGTATATCAAAATACTGAAACATAAATTAATTTCATATTTAGACTTGGGTCCCATCTCTATGACTATGTATGGATATGCAAATACTGGTATTCCAAAATCTAGAAAAATAGGAAATTCAAAAAACTTCTGGTCCCAATCATTTTAAATAAGGTATACTCAATCTGTTCTACACTAGGCATAGACAATTTTGGTGGTGCAAGAGAGCCCTTGGGAGCCTCAAAATTTCCTTGACAGTTGCATGTAACTACACTTGGTACTACAAAAACCATGTCTTCATACTTCAGTATGGCACAATGGGTTAAACCCTTATGCCAGCAGGACTGAAGACTGACAGGTCAGTGGTTCAAATCCGGGAAGAGCGCAGATGAGCTCCCCCTGTCAGCTCCAGTTCCCCATGCAGGGACATAAGAGAAGCCTCCCATAAGGATGATACATCCAGGCGTCCCTGGGCAACACCCTTGCAAATGGCCAATTCTTTCACACCAAAAGTGACTTGCACTCTCTTAAGTCGCTCCTGACACAAATAAAAAAGTAAAATCACAAAATACAACATGACTCTGTATATTATCATGATGAGGAGATGGTCTAATTCTTATTGTTGTTAATGTTGTTAATGTGCCTTCAAGTCCACTCTTACAACCTTCCCATAAGGCTTAAAAAAACAATTATTCAGAGGAGGTTTGCCATCACCTTCCTCTATGGATGAGAGAGTATGACTTGCCTAAGGTCACACAGTGGATTTCCATGGCTGAGCATGGATTTGAATTCATCTTCCCCAGAGTCCTTGTCCAACACTTAAACCAGTATACCAGATCTTCCATGACAATATAGTTCAAGGTTTAAAGGACAGGAAAGAGATGAATAAGAAGAATTTTCATGGTCTCACTTTTAATATTAGTATAAAGCAGAATCAGCACAGGGATTATACATATACTTCTGTGTTTAGGTAACTACACCATGCAATTTTAAAAAGCGAACATAAGGTGTCTGTTGCTTGAAAGAAATAATTGGATTTCTACAATGATGGACAAAGATATTTGGAAAATATACCTGGTTCCCTCCAAATGTATAATATTAGAAAGGAAATTGTCATCAACCAATTTCTGCCATCAGTTTGGTTAATAAAATTATTAAGAGGATTAACTGGATCCTTTTTTTAAAAAAAGGATTCGCAGCAGGCTGTGTAAGACAGCGAAAAAAAACAAAAACATATATATAACTTTAAAAAGTGATTGTATAATTAATAGGGTAAAAAAGAGAAAGAAAGATTGCTGGAGATTAAGATTAAGCCCTGCAGAGGAGAATCTTCTAACTAGAAATTGGTTTAATTAATAGCACATTTTACATAATGATTACAGTGTAATTGCGCTGACTAGCAGAGTGTCATTAAACATATCCATGCTCCTTTACAACACCCTAAGGCTAAAAATAATGAGTTACATTGAAAATCACTATGCAACAGGTTCATAAATAACATTTAAGCCTATACAAGGCGAATACTTATAAATAATAAATATTTGCCTTTTGTAATTGAAGAAAAAATGACAGCCTTCCTTTTTTTCTACTACCTTGTAGACTGTCATGTTGTAATGCTGAAAAGATTTTTCCCCCTTGTGCTCTCTAAAAAGTCTTGAATCATTTATTTAAATGCTAATAGTCCTCATAGGCTGACTTTGAGGAACAAATATGCCCACATAAAGAATAAATGCCAACTTGCCTATTACCAGTTCCTTTCTACTTCTATCATATTTTTTACCCCCAAAACTACCACCATCACTGCATCCAGGTTATATGTCAAAGCAAGTTAGTAGGCAGACAGATGTACCCATCTTTATTTTTGTTCTTTAAAATCACCCCCTTTCCCCAAATGTAACTTGCGTTTGAAAGTTTCTAAGTGGCAACAGCTGCTCTGCAAGACCCCAAAGGGTGGCATTATAAGCTTGATAACTTCCAAAAACTTTAATGTTTTCCCTGGTGATCAACAATCTAGTAAAAACAGATTTCATTCGGTATTAGCATAACACTGACATTTAAAAGTTTCCCCAAATGGTTCACATTGAGCTGGTTTACAAAATCCCAGCAACTTCTCCAATGTCAGAGGAAGTTACTAATATTTTATGCAGGCACATAGGAAGATAGTGAATCTGGTTTATGGATACTCAATCTTCTTTGAAGCCAACATGAGGTTTTCGGGTTTCGCCCCTACTAATCACTGAGTATGGTGGTGCTAGAGTGCTGGACTATGACTTGGGAGATCACAAGGAGAGGTGGGTAAGAAATAAAATTATATTATTATTATTATTATTATTATTATTATTATTATCTAGGTACTATTTTCTTCATTATCTAGGTATAAAGCTCACTATCATATCTATCTATCTATCTATCTATCTATCTATCTATCTATCATAACAGTGGCCAAGATCCTTCATGAGGATATGTACTATACTGACATAATTATGTCTCCATAACAACTCCCAATGCTGTACTCCAAAATCTATGTTTCCAGCAATACAGTCCACCAACATCCTCATTTCTCTATTGCTAGAGAGAAGGGGGAAAAGGTGTTCCACATACCTCTCACAGCATGTCCATCTATGGCAGTGGTTCTCAACCTTCATAATGCCATGACCCCTTAATACAGTTCCTCATGTTGTGGTGACTCCAACCATAAAAGTATTTTTGTCGCTACTTCATAACTGTAATTTTGTTACTATTGTGAATCGTAATGTAAATATCTGATATGCAGGATGTATTTTCATTCACTGGACCAAATTTGAGACAAATACTCAATACGCCCAAATTTGAATACTGGTAGGGTTGGAGGGGGATTGATTTTGTCATTTGGGAGTTGTAGTTGCTGGGATTTATAGTTAACCTACAATCAAAGAACATTCTGAATTCCAATGATGAAATTGAACCAAATTCGGCATACAGAACTCCATGACCATAGAAAATACTGGAAGGGTTTGGTGGACATTGACCTTGAGTTTTGGAATTGTAGTTCACCTATCTACAGAGTACACTTGACTCAAACAATTATGGATCTATATGAAACGTGGCATGAATACTTAATATGCAGATGTGAACACTGGTGTAGTTTGAGGAAAATAGACATTGACATTTTGGAGATGTAATTGCTGGGATTTATAGTAAACCTACAATCAAAGAGCCCTCCAAACCCAATCAGACTTGCCCCACTATGTACCTACATGGCCAACATTGAATAATGGTGGGGTTGGGGGGAGGCTGTTTTAGAATTCTGGGAGTTCTAGTTCACCAATACCAAAAAGGAAGACAAAGACCAGCTGAGAGATCTTCAGTCTCCTCTGCCAATGGGGTTCCTAAGACCATCAGAAATATGTGTTTTCTGATGGTCTTTGATGACCACTCTGAACCCCCCCCCCCCTCGCGATCCCCCCAGGGGTCATTTATATCATTTTGTGATATAAATAAATCAGGCAAGTCTGGCAAAATACCAAAATGATGTTAAAGATGTACAAAATACCCATGAGGGAAATCAGAAAAGAATAGCACAATCCATGTAGGTGTAGGTTTCAAAGGATACTGACACGACCTCAACATACAGGGCTAGATTCGGTGGCAAATACCAATCTAGTCCCGCTCACCCATGGAGCCAGCCACTTCTGATCACACAACATCATGCCAGCTCTGTGGGTGAAGGAAGGCATGCCACCACCATCACCCTGGTAACGCAGGAGGATTCCCATTTTGCCGTTCCTTCAATGGGGAAGCCGCGCATGCCACGCTTCCCCCTGTGGGAAGAGCTGCCAGAGGAGTCCAGTGAAGCAGAGTGTGTGAAACTGGCTTCCCAACACCCAGCAGCGAACCAATGTCTTACTTCTGAGTAAGTTTAAATAAGACTGGATTGCAAGGAATTTTGTAATTAGAAAAATCCATATACATGATCCATATTTGTTGTTATTTTTGACCTTTACAACTAATCTAAGCACACAGAAATATATCTGTTACATATACCACTGAATTATATCACTTTGGTACATGAATGGGAAGAAACTGACACTCTAAAAGCTACTCCGCATTGACATTTCCAGTGGAAAAAAACCCCAAATTTCAACCCTTTGCCACATTCTAGAATTTTCTGTTGTCTTTCTAGTCAACCAAAATGGCTATATTTGGAGTGCTGTGGATTGTAGTTATTCACATATAAAGCGGGCGGGGAGTCTCATTTAGGGAGCAAATTCTAGCTTCTATAGGATCCATATATGTGATAGTGTGCCCCATCAAGACAAATGAAGGCATAATTTCTTTACTCATGAGAGGGCCATGCATTTCTAAATGCTTTTTTGAAATGAACAAGAGAAATAGTGATGGGCAAGTGCAACATCTATTGCCTGCTCCTTATTTTGGCCCACAACAAAGCTATTCCATACCAATTGCCCCATGACAAGAAAGAAGAGGAAGAGCCAGGTAATTATTAAATGCCCACTCCTGTCCCATCTTGTACCATAGCTTCTGCATGGCCTGGGCAAAGGATTCTGGAATCATGAATAGTGTTATTTTATAGTTTAGTCACAAGGTGGCAATGGACTTATTTATTTCGGGGACGATTCATGAGTTTCCTGGTGCTATTTTCTTTTTTTAAGGAGAAAAATATTTTTGATAGATTTGTTCTTTAAGTATTTGATGGCAAGCAAAAATGAAACCAATTGGTCCTTCTCCAGCTTTTCAAAAGCATTTTTAAATAATTGTTTTAAGAGAATAATATAGCCCTCATATTTCAACAATACAGGCTTGACTTAAGGAAGAACTTCCCGACCATAAGAACTGTTCAGCAGTGGAATCCACTGCCTTGGAGTATGGTGAGGGCTTCTTCTTTGGAGGCTTTTAAACCAAGGATGGATGGCCCATGTAGTCATGTCAAACTCTATAACTTGCAAGGAACAGAGTACTGCTGTGCCTAGGATAGCAAAATCTGTGAATTCTTCTAGATCAGAGGAGGAAACCATATGCCACTCCAGATCTTCTTAAACTGCTTCTAACTTTCATATCCATTGAGATATGCTGACCAGAACTCCTAGTACTTAGAGCCCAGCAACATTTGAAGTCTGCATTCCTAATCTCTACTCTAGATCCATGCATACATAAGGATATCTGGTGTACTTTAGGCAACTATGTGATCTTATTGACTCAAATGTGTCAAGAAAGAATCGATTGCCCCTCGTGGCAGGTGCAGGCTGAGTATCCCTTATGTAAATAATTTGGGACCAGCAATGTTTTGGATTTTGGAGTTTTTCAGGTTTTGGAATAGATACATTAGCAACCCTATACGGTTCCGGCCCAGCGTATCTGTCCGAACGCATCTCCCTTTACGTCCCATCTCGGAGTCTGAGATCCTCTGGGGAGGCCCTGCTTTCGACCCCGCCTCTGTCACAAGTGAGATTGGCGGGGACGAGGAGCAGGGCCTTCTCAGTGATGGCCCCTCACCTATGGAATTCACTCCCTGGGGAGATCAGATCAGCAACATCCCTCCTTTCCTTCAGAAAGAAATTAAAAACATGGATGTGGGACCAGGCGTTCGGGCAATCTGGCAGATGAATAAGGGACTGTGACGATGGATAGGAACTGGACAAGGTGGAACGAAATATGAACTCTGAGTGGCGAACGCTGTGTCTGAGATTGGCTATTGATTGTGTGATATATTGTTGTTTTAATTGTTTTTAATTGTTGACCATTTAATTGCTGGTTTTATATGTTATTGTATTTGTGCAGGCACCAAGATGTGCCTTTTTGTAAGCCGCCCTGAGTCCCCCCTCGGGGGTTGAGAAGGGCGGGGTAGAAGTATACGAAATAAATAAATAATAAATATACATAATAATGAGATGTCTTGGACATGGGATTCAAGTCTGAACACAAAATTAATTTATGTATTTATATACCTTATACACCTAGTCTGAATTCATTTTATACATAATATTTTAACAGTGTTGTGCATCCAAACAAATTTGTGTACAATGAAAGCAAAGGTGTCCCTGTCTTAGCAACCCATGTGAATTCGGGAGTATTTTGGATTTTGGAATTCTTGATAAGGAATGCTCAACCTATAACATTCATTCCAGTTGCTGTAAATGAATGCCTTGCCTTTAACGCACATTATTTTCATTTCTAACTCTGAGCCGCTGGTTCTTATTATGCTTTCTTCTTGTTATGTCTTCCCATTAAGGAGCCCTTTAGTATCTAACAACTTCTCATTATACTACAGTGCACTCTGCTCATACTCAATGTTCTTCTTAAACAAATCTGCTTATATGTAATGGGAGCAACCATTTCTATTAATGGCAATGACTTGTAGCTCACAAAAACAGCAGTTAACAATGCTTTCAAGGTCCAGATACATGTGCTAAACTGTTCCTCCACACTATGACCACCTACTATAACAGTAATTAAATGAAAATGCTGTTGGTCAGGAAGGAAAACCTAAATCCACACACAGGTAACATCTGGCAAATGTGTGGTGGGTAAGATCTTTCAAGATCTTCAGCTCCATCCAATGAGATTCTACAAGAGAGAGCAGGAGAATAGAGGTATTAAGAACACAACATGGTCAGAGACTTAACAAAGACTCACAGGCTCTCTATTGTAAGTTGTGTTGCCAGGGTATGGCGCTCTCTTGTAGGAAGTAAACTACAACTCCTATAATGTCTTAGAATTGTTTTGTTAGATATCGTTGAAAAAATTCTAGAAACTCCGAAAGGACAGGTTGCACGCCCCTTCTCTATTGGATGCCATTCAGGTCATCCAAATTTGAATGAAGATTTAGATACCATTGGAGTAGGCCTGTTGAAATAAACAGTAGTTAATAACTGTTGTAGCACAGCAAGTGTCTGAGGATTTGTCAAAGCATGAGGGGGGATGATGGGCTTCAAAATGAGGAGTCTATGTGTGATCAGAGAGAATTGCATGCCTCAGATCAGAGAGAATTGCAGGCTGATGAGACCGAGGCAAAGGAGGCTGATGTTTTGGATTCCAGTGCTGTTTCCCAGGCAACAGGAGAAAATGAAAAACCTTGGGCTGATGGGGAGCTTTCCCAGGAAACTAGATTAGGCATGAGAATGGAGGGAGTAAAAAACAGACAAACTAGATATGCTCACAGAATCTGTGAGAAGACCGAGAAGACCTGGAAGTCCAGGTGTGTCCGGCATGATGTCATGGGTGCTTAGAGGGGCTTAAATTAAGTAGTTTGGCTTCAAGCCTCTCAGAGGAGACAATGTTGTGAAAGGTTTTCCTGTCTCTGCTCTCAAGTTCATGATTCAGGTTTCATGTTCTGGTTCATATCTTTGTTCCTGTAAGGGTTTGCCTTGGAAGAAGCTCCTATTTTCTGGTTTATGGATTCATGTTTGAAGAACTGCTGTGGATTCTCATTGTCTTGACTTCATGTACTTTGCCATTTTTTTATTACTGTTATTTTGTATTTCCTATTTTTGGATTACTGCTATTGTGTATTTTCTATTCAATTGACTCTTTTGTAATGATCCCCCTTTCCTCTTTATACTTACTTTTCTTAATACACATTTCTAGATAATATTACTGGACTCTGGTGTGATATTAGGTGAAAAGGTGTTTCAGTGCTAGAGTGCAACAATACCAGTCAGGTCTGACATAAATTTTCCCAATTTATTGGATCTTCATAAAGTATGCCTAAGGACCTCTTCACACAGGCTGTGCCATTGCACTGGCATTTGCTGGGGAAAGGGGAGGTTACTTGGGGCAGCTCATGGCACCCCAAGCACCCTTCCTCCTGCCCTCATCACACAGAGGGAATGGGAAAGGGTGCTTTGGCACCCTTTTCCTCCCCCCATCAGATGGCAGAAAGGACAGAAATGTGCTAAGCTTTCTGCCATGACACTGGGAAATGGGGATGACACTGCTGATAGCAGGCCTCATCCTTGCTGCAAAGCAAAGTGGCAAAACAGGGCAAAATGCCCCATGTAAAGAGGTGATAAGATTTTCTGTATGAAGCACACCATTTGTGCGTCATACACAAAATAGCAGATCTCATTTATGTGGACATTTCTGTGAACATTTTGCCCATTTGGAAGGTACCCAGTACAAAATAGGACAAAGAAGAATATGTATCTGTGTAAGAACAACCAACATATACTAACAGCTGAATATAAAGAGACCAGGAAATACAATAAACACCCAGCAATACAAAATATGGAATTTTCTTGCTTATATCCATCAGCAATGGTGCACTTGCACAGGCTGAAATAAATGCAGATTTTCACCTTTATGCACAATGAGGATGGAGGGACAAAAAAAGATTAAGAAAGGATGTCTCCTCCTGTTTGTTCACTTCTACTGGGCAATAATATAATTTTCAGGCTCACGTCTCTATTTCAGACCACATATGGCAGTAATATTGGATCTCTCCCATCTCAGTTTAACCATGACTAAACAGGTTGATGAATGTCATGCATCTTATCATCATACATGCATATTGTTAAATATAATTCACTTTTGATCTGCACCCTTGTGCAGTGGCGAATGAAAACAGTTAAGATTTCTTCCACTGTCTGCCTTTAAATGTATTAAACAGCCTGGCTGTCAATAGATTATATTCTTGTATGGTGATAATAGCCCAAAAAACTAAGAGGCCTTGTCAGGAATTGCAGTTGTCACAGTTTGATGCAAATGATTTTACTTGGTGTTCATCTACTGCGCAATCATCTCATAATCTGGATATACATCACAGCATGACATGTAAATTTCTTGCTACTCTGCTTTCATTTCTGGAGGCAGCAATCAAATGAAAACCACTCAACCTCACCAAAATGTATAAATAATTTTCATTCAAACATATTAACAGTCAAAATATGAGAATTTATCATAGAGTACTGCACCTTTTAAGAAGCAATAAAGACTTTACTTTTTAAGCATATTTCTACTTAGAAAAGTAATACGAACAGTAACCTGCCATTTTAAGAGAAGGCTTTAAAGCCCTTTGTAAAAAGCCTTTTCTTCAGAATTAAGGGTGTTGATGATCGTTGGGTACACAGCTTGCATGTTTAAACAGGGAGAGGAGGAATATAACAGTGGAAATTGTAATACTACACACATTTTAGAACAAGTCAGAAATAGGGCAGGTTCAAGAAATGCTCGTTTTAAGACATCAAATTGCACATTAGTAAAGACAATGAAACTACCAAAATAATCTCCCAATAAGGCCAAAGGGGCAGCTTTTAAAAGCCTCTGAAATTCATTCATATTAGATACTATGCATTCATAAAGATGATAATAAACATTGTAGAGTCAGCATTTGCTCAAGTTAAGGGCATAGGACCTCTGCAAAAGTGAGAGAACACCTCCATAGAAATGTCGTGGTTCTCGAGCACAATTTTATGGTCAACTTCCACTGAAGACCTAGCAATTCCTAGAGAGACCATTTAAATCAAATCCATGAATAATCAAAGCCACAAAAGTCAAACCCGCAGGAACTAGTAGGACTTCTGATAAAGGAATGGTTCTTGATCTGGCCAAAAAAGAGGGGGGAAAGTGAAAAGAAAAATAACCTTCTAAAGAGATGAATAGATAATATAGAAATGCTCCACTACATATAATATTTGTATGCAATAACTGTCTATTTCCTATCCATAGATTGTGTGATTATGTACTTAATAAAATACTTTTTTAAAAAACATGGGTTCTGGCAATTAAAATCAACAAAAGTATTTGATTTAGGCCCCTTCTACACTGCTCTATATCCCAGGCTCTTATCTTCTTTGAACTGGATTATATAAGTCTCCACTGACAGATAATCTGAGATCAGAAGAAAATCTGGGATCAGATCCTGGGATATAGGGCAGTGTTGAAGGGGTCATAATGGCACAAGAAATTGATGGCAACCTGAGATATTTTTTCTTGCCAATCCATTCAAGTTTTCTATTGACAAGCCTGACTTGGCCACAGTGGTCCACACCTTGGTTACATATAGATTGGATTACTGCAATGCACTCTACGTGGGGCTGTCTTATGAAGATGGCTGGGAAATTGCAACTTGTACAAAGGTTGGCAGCCAGGCTGTTAACTGGAGCTAGTTACAGGGTGCGAACGGCACCTCTACTGAAGCAGCTCCACTGGCTGCCAATAAGTTTCTGAGCCCAATTCACTGTGCAGGTTATTACATATGAAGCCCTAAATGGTTCAAGTTCTGCTTATCTTCGAGACCATATTTCGCTCTAGGAACCAGCACAAGCGTTAAGATCTGCAGGTGAGGCCCTTCTCTTGCTCCCACTTCCATTACAAGTGTGGTTGGTGGGGACAAGAGAGAGGGCCTTCTCACTGATGCCCCCCCCCCACTCTGGAACTCTCTCTCCAGGAGATTAGGTTAGGCCCTGCCCTGTCCACCTTCTGGAAAGATCCAAAGACTTGGATGTTCCAATGTGCCTTTGAATAATAGTTAGCTACTGATCAAGTCCACCAGCCCTAATCTTTTGTTTGGATCTTCAACACTTTATTCCCGGTCCGGCCCTACAGTTTTATGTTTGTACTAGCCCTTATCCTGCCCAACTAGTCTCAAATCTGCACATGCCCATTTTTAGGCTATTGGTTGTTTGTTGTGCTGTTCATGTTTATGATGTTTTATATTTTATTGGTTATACTGTTTTCAATATAATTGATTGTTATATGTTTTTAATTGTGTTACTCTGTAATCTTTGTTTACATTGGGCTTGGTCCCCATGTAAGCTGCCCAAGTCCCTTCGGGGAGATGGAGGCAGGATATAAGAATAAAGTTATTATTATTATTATTATTATTATTATTATTATTATTATTATCTCATTATTCTTTTAAGAATAGGCCTGGCAGTTGAATTTGTCAAAATAATAGATGTAGATGTAAAATGTTATTTTTGTTTTGAACATCTACGATTTACATCCAAACAAACAATGGGATTTACCTCTATGTAAGTGTGAATGGGATTATCTAGGAATCATACAAACAACTTGGTGTTTCTGAACTGCACTTCCCCGTATTCCTCACTACACTAGATATGACTACTGAGCAGTCCAAAAACTTTTGGAGGACCACATGCTTTTCATCTGAGGTGGAAGAAAAGCAGAAAATCTACAGAAATGGAGGACTTTATTAAAGAGTTTACAACTAGTAATTTAAAAGAGATGCAATAGAGACATCTTTGTAATACAATAATACCCAGTAAGAGAGCTCAAGAATGTGACTTTCTCATTTTAAAATAGTTTTAAAAAACTTAACTAAAATATCAATTTAACAATTCCCCTGTTTAGTAACATTCCCATTAAATTCTATGGTTCGGGTCCACGCTATTTGTCCAATCGCATCTCCCTATATAGGCCACCTCGTGCACTGCGATCAGCGAAAGAGGCCCTGCTCTCGATCCCACCCCTTTCACAAATATGGCTGGTGTGAATGAGAGAGGGGGCCTTCTCCATGATCACTACTTGTCTCTGGAACTCCCTTCCCAAAGAAATAAAAATACCTCCCATATGCTAAAGTCCCATCCTCCTCTCCTTAAAAAAAACCTCTTGAAAATGTACCTATGCACTTTAGCATATGAAGAGGAGAAGAACGAAGACACATTTTAAATTAATTCAATCGGAATGTTGGCTAATTTATTTATACCCTGTTGCTGCTATGCTACTTTCTAAATGAACAACCACAATTGTCATTTTTTGTCATTTCAGGTCCAAGCTATTTGGCTGACAGCATCCCCTTGTACGAACCTGCCCAGGCCCTGAGATCCCCTCATGAGAGGTTCTTCTCTCGGGCCCACCTCCATCTCAAGCTTGATTGGTGGGAATGAGAGAGTAGACCTTTCAGAGGATAGAACTGGCAAAACCACTTCTGAATATTCCTTCCTTAAGAAACCCTAAGGCCCTTTCTACACTGCCACATATAATCCAGACTATCTGCTTTGAATTGGGTTATATGGCAGTATAGACTCATGTAATCCAGTTTAAAGCAGATAATGTGGATTATCTGCTTTGATAATCTAGATGTTATGGCAGTGTAGAAGGGACCTAAGAAATGCACAAGATTCTCAATTGGTCAGTAGGGGCATAATGAATAGGATACACCCATATCACTTCAGAGAGTGGCCCATAATCATTTATTTGTGGCAAGTTGATAATCTAGATGATATGGCAGTGTTGAAGGGACCTAAGAAATGCACAAGGTTCTCCATTGGTCAGTAGGGACATAATGAATAGGATGCAGCCATAGAAGTGTGGAGACTGACACAAAATCATTTATTTGTGGCGATCAAAAATGAATATTTTGCATTGTGAATTACCAAGTTGTCTCAAAGATTGTATAATCCTGCAAATTTGGGCCCCAGTGTATATGGCCTACCTACCACCTTCTAGAGAAGCTCACTTTTGTGTCTCACTACTATCTTAGTTATTCTTTTGCTGGAATGCAATGGAACAAAACCTTTTCATTTGCTACACCTAAGCTTTTGGTATTTATTTCACTGGCCATCTACACTGCCATATACGGTCAGTATCAAATCATATAGCACAGTTTAACTACATTGAACTTCATTATATGAGTTTATCCTGACTGTATATACTGACTATAAAGTTGTGTAGATGGGGTCACTCTGTCAGGTAGCTTTTTGATTCCACCAAGAAACCTGTAGTATCAACTTCCTACATCTACTACCTTGTAGTTGACTTTGTAGTATCCTGTTTCATTTTATTAGTTTATTTGTCCTGTTTGTCATCTCAGCTTAATATCTGAGCGGTCTTGTCCCCTTTTATTAAAAGTGGAAAACATAGACATTTTACTTTTTTAAAGTCCATGATAAACCATGAGGATGTTGCTTGGAGATGGTCCTATCAGCTGAACCCATTGTCCTGTCTTATTGGATAAAACATGAAGGAATATCAATTTTCAGTTTCTCTCCACTCAAGGGGAATCATTCAAAACAAGAGCAATTTTTATGTAATTGACAAAGTAAGTAAGAATAAAATTGCTCATTTGCTTAGTAAAGAATCTATGAATGAGAAGAATGCATTTACTGTTCCCCTCATGGATAGCACCTGGAAAAAATCCATCTCCCTTGAAATTGGCTCTCTCTTTTTTGTCTGAGAAAAAGGCAAAAAGTGCAAAGATGACAGTTTTCCTCATTTTTCCAGTGAGTGTGTCTGAGGAAGTAGAACCGCAATAACCTGGGGTACAGCAGGCTCAGCCATTTGAAATAAAACTTTGCAGTACTAATGTTTTTGTAACTGCTTTCATATTGTAATGATATTTTTCCAAGCACTGGTTTTATTTGATCTTAAATACCTTTTTGGGAAAGTCCAGTGAGCTGACTCTAATAAAATCATGCTATTGAAAAAAGGTTTAAGTGGAATGTTCAGAATAAATTACAAAACTGCATGCAAGAATACCAGCTAGTACAGCAATAAAAATCTGGAAATGAGGATTCTTGCAATATATTTTAAAGAAGTAGTGTACTTTTTTTCTTGCCTTCATTTTTTTCACAAAATGTTTCATAATAGAAAGCCTTCACAATGTGAAAATGGATGAATGGATAACGAATGAACAAACGGTGGACAAAATTGCATTTAAAAAAAACTTTAAAAGATTTTTTTGTATCTACTACAGAATATATTTCATATCATTTTCAATAACTTTCACAAGATAATAGGCAAAATGATTCAGTTCTATTTTGCCATGCCAGAATACTTAAATTATATCATTCCTACCCTGTCACATTACCCCCAATATATTCATAGCCCTTAAATGCAATTTTATTTCCCTTTTGCATTAAGGACTGGTATAAATAAAAGAAATAGGTCCAGTCTCCAGACTCTGGAAAATCCTAAAAAATCCATTTTTAAAGCTTTCAAAAATCTAAGATTTCTGCTGTGTGCAGTACTGAGAGTTTACCTTGTAGCTAATGGGATCTAAGATGCGCTTTACAACAAGGCTTTACAACAACACTTTTTACATTATTGTTTTAATTGTGAAACACAAGTGATGTTGTGAAGTGCATCAGTCAAAAATTATAAAGTCACTAGCACCACTACATATACATATACACTATACAGTGTTCCATCACTTATCATGGGGGTTCAGTTCCAGGACCACCCATGATAAGTGAAAATCTGTGAAGTAGGGAGAAAAAGTGAAGGCAGTGACAGACTTTGTATTTCTAGGTGCAAAGATTACATCAGACGCAGACGCAGACTGCAGCCAGGAAATCAGGAGACACTTCTTGGGAGGAGAACAATGTCCAGTCTCAATAAAATAGTGAAGAGTAGAGACAACACACTGGCAACAAAGATCCACATAGGTAAAGCAGTGGTATTCCCCATAGTCACCTACAGATGTAAGAGCTGGACCATAGGGAAGGCTAAGCGAAGGAGGATAGATGCTTTTGAACTGTGGTGCTGGAGGAAAGTTCTGAGAGTGCCTTGGACTGTGAGAAGATCCAACCAGTCCATACTTCAGGAAATAAAGCCCGACTGCTCGTTGGAGGGAAGGATAGTAGAGGCAAAGATGAAGTACTTTGGCCACATCATGAGGAGACAGGAAAGCTTAGAGAAGAGAATGTTGCTGGGGAAAAAGGAAGGAAAAAGGAAGAGGGGCCGACCAAGGGCAAGATGGATGGAAGTGGCTGGCTTGACTCTGAAGGAGCTGGGGAAGGTGACGGCTGACTGAACGAATTAACAACAACAAGGGACGCCATATTAATTTTAATAGCTATACATTATTTTATATATTTTATATATTATTTTCTTACCCGTGCTTCCTTACCCACCTCCCGGCCCATTCCAAGGGCACCTGCCTGCCTCCCTGGCCTCCACAGAGCCACGCAGGCAGCAGCAGGCCAGGGATGCAGGCGCAGACATACCTCAGGCCGCCGCACTTCCAGGGTTCCTGGCCTCCACTGGACATAAATATTTAAGATTTAATATTTAATATTTTTTATTAAAAGCAAACTGCAAAGTAGCAAAGGAACACATGCGCGCGCACACATATACACACACATTAGAGTTTTGCTTATCCAATATAAATGGGCTATCAGAACACTGGATAAGAATAAATGTTGGTTAATAAGGAGGGATTAAGGAAAAGCCTATTAAACATCAAATTATGTTATGATTTTACAAATTAAGCACCAAAGCCTCATATTTTACAACAAATTGACTGAAAAAGCAGTTCAGTACATGGTAACATTATGTAGTAATTACTGTATCTACAAATTTAGCACCAAAACATCACAATGTATTGAAACAGCTGTGGGCGAAAGGCAGACTGCATTGGATAATACAGAATGTTGGATGAACAAAGTTTGGATATGTGATGCAGTTATGTGCATCGGAGCTGCATCAGATTAAAACAAGAAAACTTAATTACAAGATCATCTTAATTCCTGGTTTTTAGCAACCATGGCTATTGCTCTTGCAACTACTTATATGTTAATGTGGAAATGGACCCAAATAATTTCAATTAACAATGATCAAATGGTGAGCACCAAATATTGCACCCAAGCTGAGCAGTGAAAGTATTACAGAGAAAGAGAGGGAGGGGGGAGAGAGGGGGGAGAGAGGGGGGATTTTTTGCACATAATAATAAAAAGCATGTAATGGTTTGAGTGTTAGACTATGGAGGCATCTACATGTACTAAAAATGGTGATGCGTATCCAGAGTGGGGTACAGGGATACCATCCAGTTGCCCCCAATTCAACCTGGCAGCTGGATGGTATTCATATAGCCCAGTGGTACAAGAACGAGTTTGGGACAGGGCATTATGGTTAATAGGTCACCACAGAGTCCATTCACCTCTGAACTGAACATTTGGGCCATGTAGGTGGGTCCTTTACTCTGGAGAACAGGGTTCAAATCCCTGCTCAGCCCTGAAAGCCCACTGGGTGATCTTAGGTAGGTCATATACTTTCAGTCCCAGAAAAAAACTTGTGATAAGTTTACCTTAAGGTCACTATATGTCAGGAATGACTTGAAGGTATACAAGAGAAGTTGTTGATCCCTCCATATTTACTCCAGTCTTGAGGCTACATGACATCTGATCACTGGATTCAACAATTGCCTGGCATTTGGGAGTCAGAAACTTGGTACATTCCATGATTATTGTACCCTAATATGGCATAGATTCTAACCTGTCAGTCCTTGCAACTTTTATGCCCAGGCTTGTCTCTTGCTATCACTTTGGAAGCAAACCAGGTCATCACTGGTCACACACCACAGAGTGTCCGACTTGCATAATAGTGACAAGTTGTATTGCAACAGTTTGAATGTTGGAAATCAGCAATGAATTGGTTATTTGATGGTAGTGGGACATTTAATAACAAAGGTGGAACACTCAGATCCCAAATGGGGGTTGGTTTTGCTTGTGATACCCAATGTGACTGACTACAGAGAAAGGTTAAGCACTCTTTGAAGAAACCCAAAGTATATCATAGTCCAATGAGAGCTCAGTAAGAATTCTGCCAGTAAACACACAATAAAGGAGCAGGGAGACCAAACCGTCATTTAAAAGAATGTATATGTAGATCTGTTTCTATATTCTATTTATGTAGCTATGACTGTGAAACAAAGTAGATAAAATCAAATTTGCTTGATTTAATTTCTCAAAGAAGCAAGAGAAACCCAGTAGTTTACACTGCTGTTGTAACTGTGTCCAATCCAAATGTACTTAAACCTGTAAATATTCCCCATTCAGAATTTACTGAGGGCCCATCCAGGCAGGCCCAAAATGTGGGATCTGTCCTGGGTTTACCTGAGGCATCCATCTAACACCACAGGTAAACTCAAATTAATCAGGAGTAAACTGGGATTTCCCAGTGTACTCTGGATGAATTAAATACCTGGAAAGATCTGGACCTTAATGTAGGCTCCGTATCTTTCTAGGTGTGGGCCCTGTGGGGATTGATTTCTGGGACCGCTTCCTCGATCCTGGGGGTCAGTCTCCACTGTGACCTAGCTTCCTCTGGCTCCAAGATCCCAAAGGAGCAGGATGCCCCCCACCCTTCATTTAGCTCCAAAATTTTCTCCAGTGAAAATGGCTGGTGTGACAAAATGACACATCAGGAGGTTGGTGGGGGGGGGGTGCGATGTCAATTTGGATTTTTAAAATTTCTTGCATGTATATTCATTATCATATTGCAATAATTTTTAGCCTTACCACAGTTTTTTTTTCTTTAAAAAATAAATAAAAGCTTCTTCTTTTTCTGGAAAAAGAAATCCTTGAAATTATATATCTAGGAGGATATACACCTTGTCCTTCCAACTTGTGGACAGATTAATGTTACCATCTTACCATCAGTCACTGTGTTACTGATACCTGGATATTAATGGAAATTATTAAAGCTTTTTTTCAGGAAAATTTTTTTACATGGATTTGTCTTCATACCAGAAATTTCCAGACCCAATCCAAAATGCTTATTTCAATCTTTAAAGCCCTTAATGGGTTAGGGGCTTTAAAGATACAAATTTTGCTTATTATTATTATTATTAAATAAATAAATAAAGGTCTAACATAAATAAGCTTAACTCACAGGGAGTCAGAGGTACTCTGTTATGGAGGATTGTAAAAAGCCACTTATGTATAGCCAAAAGAGAAAGAGAGCAAGAGAAGCATAACTCTTCAAACACTCAAAGGCAGGTGAGTGACAGAAATAGAGTCAGAACCCTAAATCGAATTACTTGCATTCAAGGACAAGCAAAACTACTTCAATGTTGTGATGCCGCCCTGAGTCCCCCACTTGGGGCTGAGAAGGATGGGGTACAAATGTATGAAATAAATAAATAAATAAATAAATAAATAAATGTGTAGAGAAATAGAAGATGACAACACAAGGAAGACCTCTTCCACAAGATCTGAGAAATTAAAGAGAAATTTAAATGAAGATTGGGGATGCTTTACAATAACAATATCAAACTCATTTTCACCGAGGGCCAATCAACCTTATGATTTGTAATGGTAAGGCTGTATAAATGTAACTATGTTGTCATGACATTGAAAGCCTCATAGGCCACATAAAATGATGTTGCATTTGACACATGTGCTCTACAACCAGCAGGGGAACACATTACATGACCAACTAGAAATAAAATATCGTTGGAGTCAATACACTAAAGAACTGTATAAAAGAGATGAAAAGGTAACAGCTTCATTCAAAGAAGAACCCTATGAAGATGAACCTCCAATTTTTGAAAGTGAAATGGAAGCTGCACTCAATCATATGGAACAGATGATATATCAATGCAACTGCTTTAGTCTACAGACAGGATCTACAAGTGAGCAACCATCCAGTAGATCTCAGTTTTTAGACAATTTAAATAGAGAGAGAGATCCCTTCAACGATTGAGGTCTCACATCATTTAAGACTTTAGATGTCATCAAGAAACATCCTGAAATAAGACCAGAAGTGTACTGGTAGCATGCAGCTACTATAATGGATTCTCTATGTGGTGTCCTGGTCAAAAATTTAACTTTTGGTTTTTGCACTAGCTTCAGCTTCTAAATCATATTCAAGGGCAGATCTATGTGGAACTCATTAGAGTAGTCCAATCTGTAAGTTACCAATGCATAGACTATCATGTCTAGATTATCCTCATCCAGGAAATGATTCTGCTCACAATTTAAACACAGTAATAGATAAAACAAGTATTAACCAGTATGCAATGTGACCCTTGGACTCAAAAACCAAAGTAAACTCCTTTTGCCTGTGGCTGTCTAACTCTGTTAGGGTCAAATGGTTGGTATAATTACATGTGGTCACACATCAAGGCTGTTTCTTCATAGCCCATGGGAACAAAATTAAATCCAAAATTGACAGTTAGCCAATATCTTCATTAGGTACAAATAAAATTCCATCAGATTGTGGAAGCTTTTGACTACAACTATTAATTACAAAGGGATGGGGAAAAAACAAGAAATCCAAGACCCAAGTTCTCTCTCAAGATTGAAAATGCAGACGGGGTAGGGGTATAGCTACTAATACCTACAATTAATATTATGGTGGATATAAAATCGCTAGTCTCAATCTCTGAAAATTTAAGAATCTATGTTCTCTGCAAAACAGATTTACACGAGTTCTAATCTTTATGTAATACAATTAACAGCATCTGCGTACTTGGACCTAAATCCAAACATTAATCCAAAGAAGTCTAAACTCATTGAATCAATGGGAATTTGGTAAATCAACATTTATATGAGTTCTGTTGATTAAACGTGTTTTGTTTATTTGAATTCAACAACTGGACTTTATTTATTTATTCAGTTTATATCATATTTATTTTTCAATGTATATCCTTATGCAGGACACATTACTACTACGAATAATGACATATAATATGTAGATCATAAAAGAAGAAGAAGAAGAAGAAGAAGAAGAAGAAGAAGAAGAAGAAGAATAATATGGGATCATAACATGACATTTCCCTATGACTGCTCCTTTTAAAAAACAGATTTTAACAAAGCTGCTTCGTTCTGCTAGCTGCATGCAGCTCTTGGAATTCCATCTGCCCTATCCAGGCCTTCTAACTCAGATATTATCTGCTTTAAACTGGAATATATGACTCAATTCAAAGCAGATATTGTGGGATTTTCTGCCTTGATGTTCACCTAAGTAAGTAAGTCTGGGTTATATGGCTATGTGGAAGGACCCTAGGAGTGGCACTATACCACTTGTAGACATCTCAAACGGTGCCTGTAGTGGTGTGCTGCCACCCTCTGGAGCAGCTTAAAAATAAGGCTGCATGACTCTCCAAATCAGCAACCTAAACATGTTTAAGACATCACATCCTGCTTGGAAGCCAAGCAGAGTAATCTCTGGTTCGTTCTTGACTGTAGGAATTTATAGAATACCAGGTGCCGTAGGATATATTTCAAAGGGAGGCATTGGCAAACCCTCTCCTTAAAATAAACCCCAAGAATTGCATGTGGTCACCAGAGACTGACAGGCAACTTGAACATGCATGCAAACACTGCTCTCCAGGCACTAAAGTATGCCCATCTCTGGTTTAAAGGTTAAGGATTTTCATGTTAGGAAATGTAAATATGAAAGACTAAATAGAATGTCATAGGGATCTTTCAAAGAAAGGTCTCCAAGCATTATCAAAGTGTTATTTAATGTCAGAAGATGCAACCCAAATTGTCTTGGACTCTTCTACACTTTTCTGAAGTTTTGAATATATACACAACTAGATCAAGGAGACTGGGGGCCCTTCCACACAGCCCTATATCTCAGAATATCAAGCCAGGAAATCCCACATTATCTGAGTGTGGACTTAGATAACCCAGTTCAAAGCATATATTGTGGGATTTTCTGCCTTGATATTCTGGGATATAGGGCTGTGTGGAAGGACCCAGGGAACATCTCTGTGAATGAACAAATTCCTTCTCTCTTTTACTCCTTTCTCTCTGTATTTTATAAATAGCTCTCCTGGTCTTATTATAAACATGGGCCTTATGCAGAATGGTTGAATCCAAGGGGATGCGGCCAAAAAACAGACCCCTGAAAATGCAAATCACATTGTTGCTTCACTTGCCAAAATGCTGTGTTTCTCAGTACCTGTAACTTTTCATATCCATAAAAAGAAAAAAAAATACAATGTGATTGTTTTGTGAAAGAACATTTTAAATCCCTCATAGACTCTATAATGGATTCTATCAGTTCACTTCAGTTATGTCAAAGTCGTTTTTAGACTAATGTTTTGATACTGAATGCTCCAGAAGAAAAGCTTCATCCAGTTGTCCTATTCCTCAAGCTATCTGTCACACCCAGGACAGGAAATTTATGGTGTGACCTTTCAACTATCTCTTGGAAGATCCAGGATATACAGAGAATCGGAAAATCCATTCAGTGCATGAATGCTCTGCCTTGGGTTCTTATACAGCAATTCCAGGTGCCATTTGAAATACTTGCTGAAAAAGGCTGCCGCAATAATGCCACTTACCTTCCTTAATTCCTGTTTAAATCCAACTGCCTGTGATGCATGGAAGAATAAAATCATTGCAGTTCCAGCTTTGGTGGCAAAGCTCCACAAGAAAAATGCCAAATACCAAAAGAAGCAGCCATTTCTTTATGGAACAGCCTTGCAGTGTCCAATTGCAATGCACACTCCTTTTTATGAGGAATAAATACATACTCCACAAATTTTAATGATCATTCATATTTTTATTCTGGTATTTTAAATATTTTTCTTCTAACTCCAGGAGGGAAAGGCAGAAAAATGCTTTACACTGCTACAATTGGTAGCTTGTATTAGCTGATCTGGAGAATTCTGTAACAATATAAATCTTACAGCCATTCAGATTGCCAAGAGATATACAGAGTGTTAAGTCATAATTAAGTTAAATATCTACAATGTTGGCGGGAGCCTACTTTTTAAAAGATGGTTGCCCAAGACATTGGGACTTTAAATGGTGCACACAAAACATTGATTTTAGGATTATTAGTTCTGTGATAGATGAGGACTTCCCCTGCATGCAAAAATGTTTTTGACAGGGAGATGGACATCTTCCCTCCGTGTTGTGCCACCAACTTGGTTGTCAGGATTACTAGAACTTAGAAAGTTACTTTTTAAAAGGCAATTAGTCATGGTTTGCTTTTGGGTCTCAGACATAATTAGTTACTTTATAGATATGGGTTAGTATTGATTATTGGAGTTATGGATTCAACACCTAGAGTTATAGATTTCTATCTGATCTGTGTTCAATAAGACTATGTACTGTTGACTTACATAAATGCTGCTCCAGTCACCCTGATCAAGGAAAAGGAGACCCCTTTAGCTGTGGATCAGAGCATAAGGAGGGGGATATTTCCAACACTATGGTACCAGTGATATTGTAACAGTGCTTGCTGGGAAGGGGGTGACAATATTATCCTTCTCCTGCCCCTATTGACAGCTAAACTACCTTCCTCACTCCATCTAGTGGTTGGTCCTGAAGGTGGGCTGGAGGAACTGTGTCACGAGACATTATTTATTTATGTAGATATAACTGAGTTGCCAATCTAGAGTTCTAGCAATGGCTTTAAGATAATTCTTTGCTTTTTACTTAAAAACATGGCTGAATTAGTGTGTTTCAATATAAAAAGATACAAAAGAATCCTAGAGCATCTTAGAAAATAATTCTGCATAGTATAAATGCCCTCTAGTCTGTTTAGTTTAATGCTTGCAACACTGTTGGCTGAAGGTGTTTTGTTGTTGTTTTTTGGTCAGTGTTCCTTCCCATAAAGTTGGTATGGATTTATTCCCCAAGCCCTCCTAAAAATATTATTTCAGAGGTACAGGGGGCTACAGGGAGAAAAAAGGAAATTGGCAAAGATTTCATCCTTTCTCTTGCTCCTCTGGGAGTTTCCACCAGACATAAGCGCCTTCCACAGATGAGGCCTCCTGCTCATGGAAGAGGATGTATAGATCCAATTTTGTAATTCACTTTTTTCTGTCAAGACATCATGCCTCCACAGAGTCCTTTGCAGCAAAATAGTGAGAAAAACAGTTGTTGCAGAAAACTGCTTAGGCCTTCTTTTCATTTTTATATTTTGTCAGGCGGTCTGTTGAATAAAACTATCAACAAGGAAGGAGTATATCTTTTTTTAAAATGTTTGAAATCACTCCGTCTTCTGTATTATTTAAACACTGAGTTTTGAAGATGGTGTCAGGGATGGGAAACAGGCAATCCATGAGCTCGTGATGCCCTTTAAAGGGTTTATGAATGGGTCTCTCCAATTTCATTGAACTACACCAAACTCCCATGATTTCTTTTGCAAAAAAACGTTTGGGGACAAGAAAAGCTATTTTGGACCAATATAAAGCATCACAACCTGTTTTGGAGAACCCAACTTAAAATAGCCTCTTAAAAATAACTGATAGTTGAATGTAATGACAGTCGTTCCCATGATGCCCCAGAAGTGTACTGGAAATTTAAAATATATTAATAATAATAATTATAATAATTTATTTATTTATACCCTGCCATCATCTCCCCAAGGGGACTCAGGGCAACACACAGAAATGCACATAGAAAGCATTCTAAATAAATTATATGGAACTTATTTTTGCAAATTAAGTGCTTTAAAGAATGTTGTTGCATGTGAGGCATTATGTATTTTCTGTTTCCTTGAAGTAGAAATAGCCAGCATATTGGTTCTGTACTCTGATCATTATAAAGATTACTTAAATAGACTTACACAGCAGCTGTGTATACCAAAGGGACAAATCCTTTGCTTCAAAACTCCCTCTCTCTGTGTTTGTGTGTCTGGCTGTCTTTTGGGTGATTGATTCTGCCACTGACTTTGCTACAATTATGTGATATTTGATGTGATCCTTTCTCTTTAAGTTGACCTGTTTTTCAGTAATCTAGCGTTGGATATATCTCCATGTGCTTGTTGAAACTCCTTTTATAATGACCTTCCCACCAAAACACTAAAAAGGAAAAACCCACTTTCTGTCTCTTCTTAAATCTTAAATCCCAGTGGAAGAATTAAGAGGCAATATGGTAGTCATCTCTAAATATCTGAATGGCTGACTACCACCTGGATGATGAACCAAATTTGGTATTTGTTTCTCTAAAGCAGTTGTTCCCAACCTTTGGTTCTCCAGGTATTTTGGAGTTCAGCTCCCACAATTCCTAACTGGTAAGGATTTCTGGTAGTTGAAGTCCCAAACAACTGATGAACTAAAGATTGGGAACCACTGCTCTACCCCTAATACAACGTCATCAACAACATGCATTGCTTCCTTTACAGTTTTATGACAACTCATCACCAGTTCCCATCCCATGACATTGAACTACTTCTGTCAGGGTTCCATCAAAAAATTGTAGAGGAAGCAACACATACTGCTGCCGCGGAGACACAGGAGGAGTCCCATGTTCAATGGCAATCACTGAGGGGAAATTGGGTGGCCAACACTTCTTCCCATGGGATGGGGTAACAAATGAATCAAGCGATGTAGGCCATGGAGAGATGGGTTATCCATGCCGGGCACAACTGGATTCACCATGATGTGTGGTGATTCCAGTGGCCTGTTTGAAGAGATCCATAGATTTCTCAAACAGCAAACTTCTGCTAAACACTATGCTAAAACAAGTCATAGTGTATATGCTGCAGGTGGGCAGGACTTGGCAGGGAAATTTTATTTTGCATACTAGTCCACTTTTAGGGGCAAAAAGTGGGGTTTTTTAAAAAAAAGCATTTTGGAAAAGTTTGTGCCCAATGAGACAGCCCTGAAATTGCACACCTTTACATTTTCCTGTGGGTTCAATTTTTTTTAAATGAGGATTCATTTAAGTATTGGGAAAAACATTAAGTAATCCAGGCTGTTCAGCAATGGAACAGACTGCTTGAGAAAGTAGTGATTTCGCTTTCATAAAATATTAGTGTTGGAAAAGACCACAAGGGTGCTTGTGAAACAAAAACCAGGGCAAGATCTGTCCAATCAGACAGATCTTGTCCTTGCACCACAAGGAGATGGACTCAGTCCTTGCACCACAAGGAGATGGGCTACATGACTATATAAACTTTGAGGACTTTCCAGCTGCCTAATGTCTTGAAATGGAGTCCCCAATGGTGCAATTGTTTAAACCCTTATGTCAGCAGGACTGATGATAGACAGGTCAGAGGTTCAAATCTGGGGAGAGTGGGTTGAGCTCCCTCTGTCAGCTCCAGCACCCTGTGCAGGGACACAAGAGAAGCCTCCCACAAAGATAGTAAAACATCAAAACACCCGGGCATCCCCTGGGCAACATCCTTGAAGACAGCCAATATTCCCACACCAGAAGCAACTTGCAGTTGCACGTGACCCAAAAAAATCTCTTGAAATGAAACCTCAGGGGTACATATGCATATGAAAACTACAAATGTTTATGCTTAATTATCCATTTTAAATTACACCAAATTTGGGTAGAGTTTTTGTGTAAGCGCAGGAACAAAGTGCAAACATAAAACATGAAGTACCACTATATATATATAAGAGGCACCATGATGCTGCACCTGAAAAACCCTGTATTGAAAAGGACCATTTTAAATTGGGCATGAGTTCTGAGAGCATTCTTTCCACTTTTTGTGACACTATTTACAAGAAATCTGAGCCACTGAAGCCCCTGCCTTAAAATACATGTAGCATAATAAAAATATAGGATCACAGTAAAGTTTGGTTTTATTGACAAGAACAAATAACTTTAACATTTGGCTCAAGCACTGAACCTTACTCAGACATTGTATCTGATACATCAGTGGCCAACTAGCCGTGACTGCTCTCCACTTGTGTGTGACTCAAAGTACAATGATTCATGCTAGGAACATGGCAGGTGTCCATTTTATAGAGCCATTCAGTCGGAAAAGGTAAATGTTCTGGGGTTTTGCGCCCATTGTAATTGTCTATGCATA